>NC_092149.1:12544960-12649960 GCF_045791955.1 Oncorhynchus clarkii lewisi | reverse complement strand
TTAGCCTTGTCCATATACTGTAGGCCAATTCCCACGAGTGTAAAGGGTTAAGAACAGTGGAGGCTGCTGAGGGGAGGACGGCTCATAATAATGGCTGGAATGGAGCGAATGGAATGGTATCAAACACATGGCAACCATATGTTTGATGTATCTGATACCATTCTACCTATTCCGCTCCAGCCATTACCACGAGCCTGTCCTCCCCAATTAAGGTGCCACCAACCTCCTGTGGTTAAGACAACTAAATCAATCTGCTTTTTATCTCTGACTCCTTCCAATTATAAAAATAAAAAAAACAGTTAAGTAATTCACTGAAGAGTGCAAATTCTTCCCCTTCTCTGCCTGAGCACGTTTAGTCAGACACTGGCATCATTACTGGAAAAAGTGTGACATGGGATGCTTTTAATCATCATTTTATTTTGTCAGGCTATTTATTTGAGAGGAATGGTGGTTTAAATAACATTGGTCAGTCAGTTTGTTGCTCTTCCCTCTCCCAGCCTCAAGCTGACTCCACTGTTAACCTCTCAACTACTGGTGAATCAGTATGTAATGACCCCCTGCTTGCTGAATAATTGACCCATATCTTTAACCTGATGAGTATATCTGGTACTATCACCAAGGTTTGGAAGACGGCTCTGGTACTCCCCCTTCACAAAGGTGGTGATCCTTGTGACCTTGTGACCTTGTGACCTGCTTGTGACCTTGTGACCTGAACATAAACATAAATAACAAGTGTTGGTCCTATGTTTCATGAGCTGAAAGAAAGGATCACAGAATTTACCAATCGCACAAAAAACGTATTTCTCTCAAATGTTATGCTCAAATTGGTTTACATCCCTGTTAGTGAGCATTTCTCCTGTGGCAAGATAATACATCCACCTGACAGGTGTGGGATATCAAGAAGCTGATTAAACAGCATGATCATTACACCGGTGCTGGGGACAATAAAAGGACACTCTAAAATGTGCAGTTTTGTCAAACAACACAATGCCACAGATGTCTCAGGTTTTGAGGGAGTGTGCAATTGGCATGATGACCTCTGGAATGTCCACCAGAGCTGTTGCCAGAAAATGTCATGTGTATTTCTCTACCAGGTTTTTTTTGTTACAACACAGAACATTCAAATGCCTTTCTTGCAAATTCAAAACCCATCAGTGCAATAATCAAAAACAATGTAATACTAGAAAAAACACAAGAAATAAGAATAAGTAAATGAAATACACAATAAAGTAAGTATACTATACACAGGAAATATTTAAAAAGTCATATCCAATACCAGATTTACATGTGCAGGGTACTGGAGTGATGGAGGTAGATCTGTATAGATGTAAGGTGACAGGGATACTGGAGTGATGGAGTGTGTTGATGAGTAGGGCCCTGTGAGTGTGCATAGAGACAGTGCAAAATAAAAGGTCAATAAAGATACAAGGTTAACTCAGATTGTCCATGTAGCTATTTTGTTATCTATTTATCAGTCGTATTGCTTGGGGATAGAAGCTGTTCAAGAGCCTGTTGGTGTCAGACTTGATGCATCGGTACCTCTTGCCATGTGGCAGCAGAGAAAGTAGTCTATTGGTGGTTGGGTGGTTGGTTTTTTTTCATACCGCCTGATATAGTGGTCCCGGATGGCAGGGAGCTCGGTCCCAGTGATGTACTGGGCTGTCCGCACAACCCTCTGTAGCGCCATGCGATCAAGAGGGGTGCTGCTGCCAAGCCAAGAGGAGGTTGCAGCCAGTCAATGCTCTCAGTTGTACAGCTGTATAACCTTTTTAGGATTTGAGGGCTCATGGCAAACTTTTAAACCTCCTGAGGGGAAAGAGGCAATGTCCTGCCTTCTTCACGACTTCACGACTCCAACGTCGTTTTAGAGAATTTGGCAGTACATCCAGTACAGACTCACAACCGTACACCACCTGTAAGGCATCGTGTGGACGAGCGGTTTGCTGATGTCAACGTTGTGACAAGGTGGCCTTTTTGCAAAAACTCCCACACTACCTGACATCTTTGCTTAGGCATAGAAGTATGAGTTACCATACTCAATCACATGGATGGCCAACTGTGGCAATCCCATCTGTTGCTACAGACTCAGAACAGCTGTTCGTTTCTTTGCACCCCATGTATGGAACAATCTTCAGAGTTCCCTACATGTATTGGTGCCTTTCAGGCATTTCAGTGTTTATTGAGGACCTCTGCTGAGGAATGTGATTGATTTCATGAATGTACTTTATTTTATTGTTTTCTCTTTGTATTTATTTTCTGCTGTATTTCCTATGTGTCATTTGTTGTGTAATTGTGAGATGCAAAAGAGACCTTGATCTCAATGGGACTCCCTGTTAAAGTAAAGGATGAGATGTGTATTTATTTCATCTGTGTGTGGTAGATGAGATGTGTTATTGTTTAGTGTTGTTTTGTTAATGACACTAATTAGTTCAGTTCCCCTCTGCTGCTGCTCTGAGTAGCCAATCAGAAGTCCCGCTGTGAGATCATCTGCTAGAGATGAGGTAATGGTTGCTGTGTGTATGTCACAAGTGACAGGGCCATTCTCTTTATATTATGTATCAGCATGTCTTATCATTTGGCATCATGTCTATTTATGAGTGCCTTTTAATCACATTTGTGTTGTTTACAACGATTATCTTTCACTTAATTCCTTACATTCTCACGTGTGAAATTGAATTAATTAAATTGCATGGACTATTTTGCTTGCTTGTATGGTGTGTTGTGATTCCAACAATTGGCATGGACTAAAGTGACATTGAGACTGTTGCCAATTCCCTATCCCCTCCTCCCTCCCAAAAGGAATTGCTAAACACGCCCCAGAACTAGAGTCAAAAGGAACTGGAATGTATCTTCAGCACGCCATTCAGACTGGGGACCTCTCCATCGACAACATCCAACTCATTGCTGCTGATTGCTGCTCCTCTCCACTGTTCACCTGCTGTGGGAAGAAGACACTACTCATACAAGGCTCTCTATAGCACTCCTAAAGGAAAGGGATTGCTTAGAGTAGGACTCTAATTGTTGCCAGTAGATGCTCTAATCATATGTTATGCGACTACAGACACAGGGGACACGCCCACGCAGCTGTGAGAGGTTACACCCAACGCTACAACCCAGCAGGCCTGGTGTAGAGCAAGAGACAGTCACCGACCACCGAACCTGCTATTGATGAGCCATCCACTACCGGACCAGCCATCCACTACCGGACCAGCCATCCACTACCGGACCAGCCATCCACTACCGGACCAGCCATCCACTACTGGACCAGCCATCCACTACTGGACCAGCCATTCACTACTGGACCAGCCATCCACTACTGGACCAGTCATCCACTACTGGACCAGCCATCCACTACTGGACAAGCCATCCACTACTGGACCAGTCATCCACTACTGGACCAGTCATCCACTACTGGACCAGCCATCCACTACCGGACCAGCCCAGCCATCCACTACCGGACCAGCCCAGCCATCCACTACTGGACCAGCCCAGCCATCCACTACTGGACCAGCCATCCACTACCGGACCAGCCCAGCCATCCACTACCAGCACAGCCATCCACTACTGGACCAGCCATCCACTACCGGACCAGCCATCCACTATTGGACCAGCCCAGCCATCCACTACTGGACCAGCCCAGCCATCCACTACTGGACCAGCCATCCTCTACCGGACCAGCCCAGCCATCCACTACCGGACCAGCCCAGCCATCCACTACTGGACCAGCCCAGCCATCCACTACTGGACCAGCCATCCACTACCGGACCAGCCCAGCCATCCACTACCGGACCAGCCCAGCCATCCACTACTGGACCAGCCATCCACTACTGGACCAGCAATCCACTACTGGACCAGCCATCCACTACTGGACCAGTCATCCACTACCGGACCAACCATCCACTACTGGACCAGCCCAGCCATCCACTACTGGACCAGCCCAGCCATCCACTACTGGACCAGCCATCCTCTACCGGACCAGCCCAGCCATCCACTACCAGACCAGCCCAGCCATCCACTACTGGACCAGCCCAGCCATCCACTACTGGACCAGCCATCCACTACTGGACCAGCCACCCACTACTGGACCAGCCATCCACTACTGGACCAGCAATCCACTACTGGACCAGCCATCCACTACTGGACCAGTCATCCACTACCGGACCAGCCATCCACTACTGGACCAGCCATCCACTACCGGACCAGCCATCCACTACTGGACCAGCCATCCACTACCGGACCAGCCATCCACTACCGGACCAGCCATCCACTACTGGACCAGCCATCCACTACTGGACCAGCTATCTACTACCAGCCCAGCCATCCACTACTGAACCAGCCCAGCCATCCACTACTGAACCAGACCAGCCATCCACTACCGGACCAGGCATCCACTACCAGACCAGCGATCCACTACTGGACCAGTCATCCACTACTGGACCAGCCATCCACTACCAGACCAGCCATCCACTACTGGACCAGCCTTCCACTACCAGACCAGCCATCCATTACCGGACCAGCCATCCACTACAGGACCAGCCATCTACTACCAGACCAGCCATCCACTACTGAACCAGCCTTCCACTACCAGACCAGCCATCCATTACCGGATCAGCCATCCACTACCGGATCAGCCATCCACTACTGGACCAGCCATCCACTACTGGACCAGCCATCCACTACTGGACCAGCGATCCATTACCGGATCAGCCATCCACTACTGGACCAGCCATCCACTACCAGACCAGCCATCCACTACTGGACCAGCCCAGCCATCCACTACTGGACCAGCCTTCCACTACCAGACCAGCCATCCATTACCGGATCAGCCATCCACTACTGGACCAGCCATCCACTACCAGACCAGCCATCCACTACTGGACCAGACCAGCCATCCACTACCAGACCAGCCATCCACTACCAGACCAGCCATCCATTTCCAGACCAGCCTTCCACTACCAGACCAGCCATCCACTACCAGACCAGCCATCGACTAACAACTCCTGGTCGGGATGAAGAGCTGAACGATGTGTGAGTGAGTACCAATGGTCTCCAGTATGATGATGTTACTGATGAAGCTTTCTCCACCCTTTCCAGATGTGGCATGCTACGACAAGACTGCTGAGACCACGACTACCACATCAGAACCTCATGATGCCAACACCGAAGCGACGAATGCTCCATGCTAAACATCTATGGACTCTAGCTTGTATGTGGTGTGAGTTTATTTATGTAATAATTCATTAATTCATTAACTGTCTGAGAAGTCTCTCTAGCAATATGGAAAACAATATGGTCCATTCTGATGTATAGATATTGTCACGCGGGACTAGGTGGGTGAGGAAGGAGTCAGGGCGCAGAGAGTTCCACTGGGGAAAAAGTGCTCTTTAATAAGGCACACCAAATTAGACAAGCCCAACAACACAGGGCGCGGACAGTAAAAGTGACTACCCAAAACACAGGGTGCCAAGTCCAGAAAATACACACCTCTACCTAACGCACACACGTAACATAAAGACAATCCCGCACAAAACAAGGGCGGGTACACATACTTTAAATAAGGAAGCTCATTAAGCCATACAACAGAAGACAGGTGAAACTAATAAGACAAAACAAACAGACAAACGAAAAAGGGATCGGTGGCGGCTAGTAGGCCGGTGACGACGACCGCCGAGCATCACCCGAACAGGCAGGGGAGCCAACTTCGGCGGAAGTCGTGACAGATATGGTCCAGTCACACATTCATGACCTGTCTACCATGAGAGAGGAGGCAAGGAGCGAGAGAAAGAGGGAGAGAGAGAATAAGGGGGGAAGGGGGGGGAAGGGGGGGTGAACAGTGGGGAGAAGGAGAGGGGAGGAGAGGGAGAGTCCAGTCCTGTATACTTCCAGCCCGTCCTTGGACACTGTGCTATCTAACCTCCAAACGAGCTTCAATGCCATACAACACTCCTTCCGTGGCCTCCAACTGCTCTTAAACGCTAGTAAAACCAAATGCATGCTTTTCAACCGTTCGTTGCATGCACCCGCACGCCCGACTAGCATCACCACCCTGGATGGTTCCGACCTATTATATGTGGACATCTATAAGTACCTAGGTGTTTGGCTAGACTGTAAACTCTCCTTCCAGACTCAAATCAAACATCTCCAATCTAAAATCAAATCTAGAGTCGGCTTTCTATTCCGCAACAAAGCCTCCTTCACTCACGCCGCCAAACTTACCCTAGTAAAACTGACTATCCTACCGATCCTCGACTTCGGCGATGTCATCTACAAAATAGCTTCCAACACTCTACTCAGCAAACTGGATGCAGTTTATCACAGTGCCATCCGTTTTGTTACTAAAGCACCTTATACCACCCACCACTGCGACCTGTATGCTCTAGTCGGCTGGCCCTCGCTACATATTCATCGCCAGACCCACTGGCTCCAGGTCATCTACAATCCATGCTAGGTAAAGCTCCGCCTTATCTCAGTTCACTGGTCAGGATGGCAACACCCACCCGTAGCACGCGCTCCAGCAGGTGTATCTCACTGATCATCCCTAAAGCCAACACCTCATTTGGCCGCCTTTCCTTCCAGTTCTCTGCTGCCTGTGACTGGAACGAATTGCAAAAATCGCTGAAGTTGGAGACTTTTATCTCCCTCACCAACTTCAAACATCTGCTATCTGAGCAGCTAACTGATCGCTGCAGCTGTACATAGTCTATCGGTAAATAGCCCACCCAATTTTACCTACCTCATCTCCATACTGTTTTTATTTATTTACTTTTCTGCTCATTTGCACACCAATATCTCTACCTGTACATGACCATCTGATAATTTATCACTCCAGTGTTAATCTGCAAAATTGTAATTATTCGCTTACCTCCTCATGCCTTTTGCACACAATGTATATAGACTCTCTTTTTTTTCTACTGTGTTATTGACTTTAATTGTTTACTCCATGTGTAACTCTGGGTTGTCTGTTCACACTGCTATGCTTTATCTTGGCCAGGTCGCAGTTGCAAATGAGAACTTGTTCTCAACTAGCCTACCTGGTTAAATAAAGGTGAAATAAAAAAAATAAAAAAAATATTGAAGCAGGTCTGGTCCAGGTGGGGTTTAGTCAGTCAGTGTGTTATTTTAGGAGGGCAGAAGGAGGGAGGGATGGAGAGAGGGATGGAGGGAGAGAGGGATGGAGGGAGAGAGGGGAAGATGAATGGAGTTAATTAAGACGAGCAGGCGGAGGAGACAGTGTGGAATTACACAAACACTAATTAGAGTCTTCGTTAGGGGGCACAGAATGAGAGCAGAGCATCCATCATCTCAACTCGCACTCCTCCCTCTCTCCACCCTCCTTCTTTACCTCGTTTCTCCACTGCTCTGTCTTTCGCTTAGCAGCCATATTTCTCTCCTTAACTCTCCTCTCCGCCACCCCCTCGTCTCTCTGCCCCGCACAACTCTCCTCTCCACCACCCCTCAACCCTCCTCTCCTCTCCGCCACTCCTCAACCCTCCTCTCCTCTCCACCACTCCTCAACCCTCATCTCCACCACCGCTCAACCCTCCTCTCCTCTCCTCTCCGCCACCCCTCAACCCTCCTCTCCTCTCCGCCACTCCTCAACCCTCCTCTCCACCACCCCTCAACCCTCCTCTCCTCTCCGCCACTCCTCAACCCTCCTCTCCACCTCCCCTCAACCCTCCTCTTCTCTCCACCACCCCTCTCCTCTCCTCTCTGCCACCCCTCAACTCTCCTCTCCGCCACCCCTCAACCCTCCTCTCCTCTCCGCCACTCCTCAACCCTCCTCTCCTCTCCGCCACCCCTCAACTCTCCTCTACTCTCCGCCACCCCTCAAGCCTTCTCTCCTCTCCGCCACCCCTCAACCCTCCTCTCCTCTCCGCCACCCCTCAACCCTCCTCTCCTCTCCACCACTCCTCAACCCTCCTCTCCACCACCCCTCAACCCTCCTCTCCACCACCCCTCAACCCTCCTCTACTCTGCGCCACCCCTCAAGCCTTCTCTCCTCTCCGCCACCCCTCAACCCTCCTCTCCTCTCCGCCACCCCTCAACCCTCCTCTCCTCTCCGCCACCCCTCAACCCTCTCTCCACCACCCCTCAACCCTCCACTCCTCTCCGCCACTCCTCAACCCTCCTCTTCTCTCTGCCACCCCTCAACCCTTCTCTCCATCACCCCTCAACCCTCCTCTCCTCTCCGCCACTCCTCAACACTCCTCTCCTCTCTGCCACCCCTGAACCCTTCTCTCCACCACCCCTCAACCCTCCTCTCCTTCTCTGCCACTCCTCACCCCTCCTCTCCTCTCTGCCACCCCTCAACCTCTCCTCTCCACCACTCCTCAACCCTCCTCTCCTTTCCGCCACCCCTCAACCCTCCTCTCCTCTCCGCAACCCCTCAACCCTCCTCTCCTCTCCACCACTCCTCAACCCTCCTCTCCACCACCCCTCAACCCTCCTCTTCTCTCCGCCACTCCTCAACTCTCCTCTCCGCCACCCCTCAACCCTCCTCTCCTCTCCACCACTCCTCAACCCTCCTCTCCACCACCCCTCAACCCTCCTCTCCTCTCCACCACCCCTCAACCCTCCTCTTCTCTCCGCCACTCCTCAACTCTCCTCTCCTCTCCGCCACCCCTCAACCCTCCTCTCCTTTCCGCCACCCCTCAATCCTACTCTCCAACACCCCTCAACCCTCCTCTCCTCTCTGCCACCCCTGAACCCTTCTCTCCACCACCCCTCAACCCTCCTCTCCTCTCCGGCACTCCTCAACACTCCTCTCCTCTCTGCCACCCCTCAACCTCTCCTCTCCGCCACCCCTCAACCCTCCTCTCCTCTCCACCACTCCTCAACCCTCCTCTCCTCTCCTCTCCGCCACCCCTCAACCCTCCTCTTCTCTCTGCCACCCCTCAACCCTTCTCTCCATCACCCCTCAACCCTCCTCTCCTCTCCTCCACTCCTCAACACTCCTCTCCTCTCTGCCACCCCTGAACCCTTCTCTCCACCACCCCTCAACCCTCCTCTTCTCTCCGCCACTCCTCAACTCTCCTCTCCTCTCCGCCACCCCTCAACCCTCCTCTCCTTTCCGCCACCCCTCAACCCTCCTCTCCTCTCCGCCACCCCTCAACCCTCCTCTCCTCTCCGCCACCCCTCAACCCTCCTCTCCTCTCCGCCACTCCTCAACCCTCCTCTCCTCTCTGCCACCCCTCAACCTCTCCTCTCCACCACTCCTCAACCCTCCTCTCCTTTCCGCCACCCCTCAACCCTCCTCTCCTCTCCGCAACCCCTCAACCCTCCTCTCCTCTCCACCACTCCTCAACCCTCCTCTCCACCACCCCTCAACCCTCCTCTTCTCTCCGCCACTCCTCAACTCTCCTCTCCGCCACCCCTCAACCCTCCTCTCCTCTCCACCACTCCTCAACCCTCCTCTCCACCACCCCTCAACCCTCCTCTTCTCTCCGCCACTCCTCAACTCTCCTCTCCGCCACCCCTCAACCCTCCTCTCCTCTCCACCACCCCTCAACCCTCCTCTTCTCTCCGCCACTCCTCAACTCTCCTCTCCTCTCCGCCACCCCTCAACCCTCCTCTCCTTTCCGCCACCCCTCAATCCTACTCTCCACCACCCCTCAACCCTCCTCTTCTCTCTGCCACCCCTCAACCCTTCTCTCCACCACCCTCAACCCTCCTCTCCTCTCCGGCACTCCTCAACACTCCTATCCTCTCTGCCACCCCTCTACCTCTCCTCTCCGCCACCCCTCAACCCTCAACTCCTCTCCACCACTCCTCAACCCTCCTCTCCTCTCCGCCACCCCTCAACCCTCCTCTTCTCTCTGCCACCCCTCAACCCTTCTCTCCATCACCCCTCAACCCTCCTCTCCTCTCCTCCACTCCTCAACACTCCTCTCCTCTCCGCCACCCCTCAACCCTCTCTCCACCACCCCTCAACCCTCCTCTCCTCTCCGCCACCCCTCAACCCTTCTCTTCTCTCCGCCACCCCTCAATCCTTCTCTCCTCTCTACCCCCCCAACCCTCCTCTCCGCCACTCCTCAAGCCTTCTCCAAGCCACTTTTCATTCTGTCCATTTTCCCCTCTCTCTTTTTCTCTTCTACTCAGTGTTCTCTATCGATCCGATCAGCAGTTAAGTAAATAGGTGCAATTTAACATTCTGAATCGTAATCGAAGCACCTTGTCCTCTCCACCTCATTGTTCCACCCTCCTCCTCCTCTTTCACTCCAGATGGCTTTTCTTTCGCTCTACAGTCATCCCTTCCTTTTTATCTGTTCTGTAGGAAGGATTCTATTTCTTTGCTCTTTACCTCCCACTCCTTGTGTGTGTACACATGCAAAGACACAATCACAGATGCACACACACCCATACACACACAAGCAAAGTGCAAACACACACACACACACACACGAACACACAGGTTGCCTAGCGGTTAGAGCGTTGTGTTAGTAACCGAAAGGTCGCTTGTTCGAATCCATGAGCCGACAAAGTGAAAAATCTGTCAATGTGCCCTCAAGCAAGGCCTTTAACCATAATTGGTCCAGGGTCACCATTGATAATGGCGGAGTTGGGATATGCAAAAATCAGGACATTTAAGCACCCAGACATGTTTATTGTCTCCCAGTAAGTCAATGCCTCTCCTCCTAACCTTTCTATTCCTTCATTCAACTAACATATAGCTCTCTCTCTCACACACACTCACTCTGTCTCCCTCTTTCCCTCTTTCCCTCTCTCTCTCTCTCTCTCTCTCTCTCTCTCTCTCACTCTCTCTCTCTCTCTCTCACACACACACACTCTGTCTCTTTCTCTTTCTCTCTCTCTCTCTCTCTCTCTCTCTCTCTCTCTCTCTCTCTCTCTCTCTCTCTCTCTCTCACACACACACACACTCTGTCTCTCTCTCTCTGTTATTTTTCTCTCTGTTACTGTTCTCTCTTCTTCTCTTTTTTCTTTCTCTTCTCTGTCCCTCTCACTCATTTAGCATCTTTCATTCTTCCTGTATTTATATCTACCTCACTCTCTTCCTACTTTTTATATCCGTGTAAATATGTCTCTTAGCTTATCATTTAACACATTGCACTGTGCTGTACTGCAAGGGCAGTTCAATTTTATTGGTATTTATTGTGATGAGCAACGGGCGAGCAATCCATAATGCCTGAACTCGGTCAAGACCCCTTACCTGCTTAATGTAATGTCTAATGTTGGAATATACTGTCCCTAATGTAATGTCTGTTGTTGGAATATATTATCCCATATGTAATGTCTATTGTTGGAATATATTATCCCATATGTAATGTCTGTTGTTGGAATATATTATCCCTAATGTAATGTCTGTTGTTGGAATATATTATCCCATATGTAATGTCTATTGTTGGAATATATTATCCCATATGTAATGTCTATTGTTGGAATATATTATCCCATATGTAATGTCTGTTGTTGGAATATATTATCCCTAATGTAATGTCTGTTGTTGGAATATATTATCCCATATGTAATGTCTATTGTTGGAATATATTATCCCATATGTAATGTATGTTGTTGGAATATATTATCCCTAATGTAATGTCTATTGTTGGAATATATTATCCCTAATGTAATGTCTATTGTTGGAATATATTATCGCTAATGTAATGTCTGTTGTTGGAATATATTATCCCTAATGTAATGTCTGTTGTTGGGATATATTATCCCTAATGTAATGTCTGTTGTTGGAATATATTATCCCTAATGTAATGTCTATTGTTGGAATATATTATCCCTAATGTAATGTCTGTTGTTGGAATATATTATCCCTAATGTAATGTCTATTGTTGGAATATATTATCCCTAATGTAATGTCTATTGTTGGAATATATTATCCCATATGTAATGTCTATTGTTGGAATATATTATCCCTAATGTAATGTCTGTTGTTGGAATATATTATCTCTAATGTAATGTCTGTTGTTGGAATATATTATCCCTAATGTAATGTCTATTGTTGGAATATAGTATCCCTAATGTAATGTCTGTTGTTGACATATATTATCCCTAACGTAATGTCTATTGGTGGAATATATTATCCCTAATGTAATGTCTATTGTTGGAATATATTATCCCTAATGTAATGTCTGTTGTTGGAATATATTATCCCTAACGTAATGTCTATTGTTGGAATATATTATCCCTAATGTAATGTCTGTTGTTGGAATATGTCTGTTGTTGGAATATATTATCCCTAATGTAATGTCTGTTGTTGGAATATATTATCCCTAATGTAATGTCTGTTGTTGGAATATATTATCCCTAATGTAATGTCTGTTGTTGGAATATATTATCCCTAATGTAATGTCTGTTGTTGGAATATATTATCCCATATGTAATGTCTATTGTTGGAATATATTATCCCTAATGTAATGTCTATTGTTGGAATATATTATCCCTAATATAATGTCTATTGTTGGAATATATTATCCCTAATGTAATGTCTATTGTTGGAATATATTATCCCTAATGTAATGTCTGTTGTTGGAACATATTATCCCTAATGTGTTGTCTGTTGTTGGAATATATTATCCCTAATGCAATGTCTATTGTTGGAATATATTATCCCTAATGTAATGTCTGTTGTTGGAATATATTATCCCATATGTAATGTCTATTGTTGGAATATATTATCCCATATGTAATGTATGTTGTTGGAATATATTATCCCTAATGTAATGTCTATTGTTGGAATATATTATCCCTAATGTAATGTCTATTGTTGGAATATATTATCGCTAATGTAATGTCTGTTGTTGGAATATATTATCCCTAATGTAATGTCTGTTGTTGGGATATATTATCCCTAATGTAATGTCTGTTGTTGGAATATATTATCCCTAATGTAATGTCTATTGTTGGAATATATTATCCCTAATGTAATGTCTGTTGTTGGAATATATTATCCCTAATGTAATGTCTATTGTTGGAATATATTATCCCTAATGTAATGTCTATTGTTGGAATATATTATCCCATATGTAATGTCTATTGTTGGAATATATTATCCCTAATGTAATGTCTGTTGTTGGAATATATTATCCCTAATGTAATGTCTGTTGTTGGAATATATTATCCCTAATGTAATGTCTATTGTTGGAATATAGTATCCCTAATGTAATGTCTGTTGTTGACATATATTATCCCTAACGTAATGTCTATTGGTGGAATATATTATCCCTAATGTAATGTCTATTGTTGACATATATTATCCCTAATGTAATGTCTGTTGTTGGAATATATTATCGCTAATGTAATGTCTATTGTTGGAATATATTATCCCTAATGTAATGTCTGTTGTTGGAATATATTATCCCTAACGTAATGTCTATTGTTGGAATATATTATCCCTAATGTAATGTCTGTTGTTGGAATATGTCTGTTGTTGGAATATATTATCCCTAATGTAATGTCTGTTGTTGGAATATGTTATCCCTAATGTAATGTCTGTTGTTGGAATATATTATCCCTAATGTAATGTCTGTTGTTGGAATATATTATCCCTAATGTAATGTCTGTTGTTGGAATATATTATCCCATATGTAATGTCTATTGTTGGAATATATTATCCCTAATGTAATGTCTATTGTTGGAATATATTATCCCTAATATAATGTCTATTGTTGGAATATATTATCCCTAATGTAATGTCTATTGTTGGAATATATTATCCCTAATGTAATGTCTGTTGTTGGAATATATTATCCCTAATGTATTGTCTGTTGTTGGAATATATTATCCCTAATGTAATGTCTATTGTTGGAATATATTATCCTAAATGTAATGTCTGTTGTTGGAATATATTATCCCTAATGTAATGTCTATTGTTGGAATATATTATCCCTAATGTAATGTCTATTGTTGGAATATATTATCCCTAATGTAATGTCTGTTGTTGGAATATATTATCGCTAATGTAATGTCTATTGTTGGAATATATTATCCCTAATGTAATGTCTGTTGTTGACATATATTATCCCTAATGTAATGTCTATTGTTGGAATATATTATCCCTAATGTAATGTCTGTTGTTGGAATATATTATCCCTAATGTAACGTCTGTTGTTGGAATATATTATCCCTAATGTAATGTCTGTTGTTGGAATATATTATCCCTAATGTAATGTCTGTTGTTGGAATATATTATCCCTAATGTAATGTCTGTTGTTGGAATATATTATCCCTAATGTAATGTCTGTTGTTGGAATATATTATCCCTAATGTAATGTCTATTGTTGGAATATATTATCCCTAATGTAATGTCTATTGTTGGAATATTTTATCCCTAATGTAATGTCTATTGTTGGAATATATTATCCCTAATGTAATGTCTGTTGTTGGAATATATTATCCCTAATGTAATGTCTGTTGTTGGAATATATTATCCCTAATGTAATGTCTGTTGTTGGAATATATTATCCCTAATGTAATGTCTGTTGTTGGAATATATTATCCCTAATGTAATGTCTATTGTTGGAATATATTATCCCTAATGTAATGTCTATTGTTGGAATATATTATCCCTAACGTAATGTCTGTTGTTGGAATATATTATCCCTAATGTATTGTCTATTGTTGACATATATTATCCCTAATGTAATGTCTATTGTTGGAATATATTATCCCTAATGTAATGTCTATTGTTGGAATATATTATCCCTAATGTAATGTCTATTGTTGGAATATATTATCGCTAATGTAATGTCTGTTGTTGGAATATATTATCCCTAATGTAATGTCTATTGTTGGAATATATTATCCCTAATGTAATGTCTATTGTTGGAATATATTATCCCTAATGTAATGTCTATTGTTGGAATATATTATCCCTAATGTAATGTCTATTGTTGGTATATATTATCCCTAATGTAATGTCTAATGTTGGAATATATTATCCCTAATGTAATGTCTATTGTTGGAATATATTATCCCTAATGTAATGTCTATTGTTGGAATATATTATCCTTTATGTAATGTCTGTTGTTGGAATATATTATCCCTAATGTAATGTCAATTGTTGGAATATATTATCCCTAATGTAATGTCTGTTGTTGACATATATTATCCCTAACGTAATGTCTATTGTTGGAATATATTATCCCTAATGTAATGTCTATTGTTGGCATATATTATCCCTAATGTAATGTCTGTTGTTGGAATATATTATCCCTAATGTAATGTCTGTTGTTGGAATATATTATCCCTAATGTAATGTCTGTTGTTGGAATATATTATCCCTAATGTAATGTCTATTGTTGGAATATATTATCCCTAATGTAATGTCTATTGTTGGAATATATTATCCCTAATGTAATGTCTGTTGTTGGAATATATTATCCCTAATGTATTGTCTGTTGTTGGAATATATTATCCCTAATGTAATGTCTATTGTTGGAATATATTATCCAAAATGTAATGTCTGTTGTTGGAATATATTATCCCTAATGTAATGTCTATTGTTGGAATATATTATCCCTAATGTAATGTCTATTGTTGGAATATATTATCCCTAATGTAATGTCTGTTGTTGGAATATATTATCGCTAATGTAATGTCTATTGTTGGAATATATTATCCCTAATGTAATGTCTGTTGTTGACATATATTATCCCTAATGTAATGTCTATTGTTAGAATATATTATCCCTAATGTAATGTCTGTTGTTGGAATATATTATCCCTAATGTAACGTCTGTTGTTGGAATATATTATCCCTAATGTAATGTCTGTTGTTGGAATATATTATCCCTAATGTAATGTCTGTTGTTGGAATATATTATCCCTAATGTAATGTCTGTTGTTGGAATATATTATCCCTAATGTAATGTCTGTTGTTGGAATATATTATCCCTAATGTAATGTCTATTGTTGGAATATATTATCCCTAATGTAATGTCTATTGTTGGAATATTTTATCCCTAATGTAATGTCTATTGTTGGAATATATTATCCCTAATGTAATGTCTGTTGTTGGAATATATTATCCCTAATGTAATGTCTGTTGTTGGAATATATTATCCCTAATGTAATGTCTGTTGTTGGAATATATTATCCCTAATGTAATGTCTGTTGTTGGAATATATTATCCCTAATGTAATGTCTATTGTTGGAATATATTATCCCTAATGTAATGTCTATTGTTGGAATATATTATCCCTAACGTAATGTCTGTTGTTGGAATATATTATCCCTAATGTATTGTCTATTGTTGACATATATTATCCCTAATGTAATGTCTATTGTTGGAATATATTATCCCTAATGTAATGTCTATTGTTGGAATATATTATCCCTAATGTAATGTCTATTGTTGGAATATATTATCGCTAATGTAATGTCTGTTGTTGGAATATATTATCCCTAATGTAATGTCTATTGTTGGAATATATTATCCCTAATGTAATGTCTATTGTTGGAATATATTATCCCTAATGTAATGTCTATTGTTGGAATATATTATCCCTAATGTAATGTCTATTGTTGGTATATATTATCCCTAATGTAATGTCTAATGTTGGAATATATTATCCCTAATGTAATGTCTATTGTTGGAATATATTATCCCTAATGTAATGTCTATTGTTGGAATATATTATCCTTTATGTAATATCTGTTGTTGGAATATATTATCCCTAATGTAATGTCAATTGTTGGAATATATTATCCCTAATGTAATGTCTGTTGTTGACATATATTATCCCTAACGTAATGTCTATTGTTGGAATATATTATCCCTAATGTAATGTCTATTGTTGGCATATATTATCCCTAATGTAATGTCTGTTGTTGGAATATATTATCCCTAATGTAATGTCTGTTGTTGGAATATATTATCCCTAATGTAATGTCTGTTGTTGGAATATATTATCCCTAATGTAATGTCTGTTGTTGGAATATATTATCCCTAATGTAATGTCTGTTGTTGGAATATGTTATCCCTAATGTAATGTCTATTGTTGGAATATATTATCCCTAATGTAATGTCTATTGTTGGAATATATTATCCCTAACGTAATGTCTGTTGTTGGAATATATTATCCCTAATGTATTGTCTATTGTTGACATATATTATCCCTAATGTAATGTCTATTGTTGGAATATATTGTCCCTAATGTAATGTCTATTGTTGGAATATATTATCCCTAATGTAATGTCTATTGTTGGAATATATTATCGCTAATGTAATGTCTGTTGTTGGAATATATTATCCCTAATGTAATGTCTATTGTTGGAATATATTATCCCTAACGTAATGTCTGTTGTTGGAATATATTATCCCTAATGTATTGTCTATTGTTGACATATATTATCCCTAATGTAATGTCTATTGTTGGAATATATTATCCTTAATGTAATGTCTACTGTTGGAATATATTATCCCTAATGTAATGTCTATTGTTGGAATATATTATCCCTAATGTAATGTCTATTGTTGGAATATATTATCCCTAATGTAATGTCTAATGTTGGAATATATTATCCCTAATGTAATGTCTATTGTTGGAATATATTATCCCTAATGTAATGTCTATTGTTGGAATATATTATCCCTAATGTAATGTCTATTGTTGGAATATATTATCCCTTATGTAATGTCTGTTGTTGACATATATTATCCCTAACGTAATGTCTATTGTTGGAATATATTATCCCTAATGTAATGTCTATTGTTGACATATATTATCCCTAATGTATAGTCTGTTGTTGGAATATATTATCGCTAATGTAATGTCTATTGTTGGAATATATTATCCCTAATGTAATGTCTGTTGTTGGAATATATTATCCCTAACGTAATGTCTATTGTTGGAATATATTATCCCTAATGTAATGTCTGTTGTTGGAATATATTATCCCTAATGTAATGTCTATTGTTGGAATATATTATCCGTAATGTAATGTCTGTTGTTGGAATATATTATCCCTAATGTAATGTCTATTGTTGGAATATATTATCCCTAATGTAATGTCTATTGTTGGAATATATTATCCCTAATGTAATGTCTATTGTTGGAATATATTATCGCTAATGTAATGTCTGTTGTTGGAATATATTATCCCTAATGTAATGTCTATTGTTGGAATATATTATCCCTAATGTAATGTCTATTGTTGGAATATATTATCCCTAATGTAATGTCTATTGTTGGAATATATTATCCCTAATGTAATGTCTATTGTTGGAATATATTATCCCTAATGTAATGTCTAATGTTGGAATATATTATCCCTAATGTAATGTCTATTGTTGGAATATATTATCCCTAATGTAATGTCTATTGTTGGAATATATTATCCCTAATGTAATGTCTGTTGTTGGAATATATTATCCCTAATGTAATGTCTGTTGTTGGAATATATTATCCCTAATGTAATGTCTATTGTTGGAATATATTATCCCTAATGTAATGTCTGTTGTTGACATATATTATCCCTAACGTAATGTCTATTGTTGGAATATATTATCCCTAATGTAATGTCTATTGTTGACATATATTATCCCTAATGTAATGTCTGTTGTTGGAATATATTATCGCTAATGTAATGTCTATTGTTGGAATATATTATCCCTAATGTAATGTCTGTTGTTGGAATATATTATCCCTAACGTAATGTCTATTGTTGGAATATATTATCCCTAATGTAATGTCTGTTGTTGGAATATATTATCCCTAATGTAATGTCTAATGTTGGAATATATTATCCGTAATGTAATGTCTGTTGTTGGAATATATTATCCCCAATGTAATGTCTATTGTTGGAATATATTATCCCTAATGTAATGTCTATTGTTGGAATATATTATCCCTAATGTAATGTCTGTTGTTGGAATATATTATCCCTAATGTAATGTCTGTTGTTGGAATATATTATCCCTAATGTAATGTCTATTGTTGGAATATATTATCCCATATGTAATGTCTATTGTTGGAATATATTATCCCTGTTGTTGGAATATATTATCCCTAATGTAATGTCTGTTGTTGGAATATATTATCCCTAATGTAATGTCTATTGTTGGAATATATTATCCCTAATGTAATGTCTGTTGTTGGAATATATTATCCCTAATGTAATGTCTGTTGTTGGAATATATTATCTCTAATGTAATGTCTGTTGTTGGAATATATTATCCCTAATGTAATGTCTATTGTTGGAATATATTATCCCTAATGTAATGTCTGTTGTTGGAATATATTATCCCTAATGTAATGTCTATTGTTGGAATATATTATCCCTAATGTAATGTCTGTTGTTGGAATATATTATCCCTAATGTAATGTCTATTGTTGGAATATATTATCCCTAATGTAATGCCTGTTGTTGGAATATATTATCCCTAATGTAATGTCTATTGTTGGAATTTATTATCCCTAATGTAATGTCTATTGTTGGAATATATTATCGCTAATGTAATGTCTGTTGTTGGAATATATTATCCCTAATGTAATGTCTGTTGTTGGAATATATTATCCCTAATGTAATGTCTGTTGTTGGAATATATTATCCCTAATGTAATGTCTATTGTTGGAATATATTATCCCTAATGTAATGTCTGTTGTTGGAATATATTATCCCTAATGTAATGTCTATTGTTGGAATATATTATCCCTAATGTAATGTCTGTTGTTGGAATATATTATCCCTAATGTAATGTCTGTTGTTGGAATATATTATCCCTAATGTAATGTCTGTTGTTGGAATATATTATCCCTAATGTAATGTCTATTGTTGGAATATATTATCCCTAATGTAATGCCTGTTGTTGGAATATATTATCCCTAATGTAATGTCTATTGTTGGAATTTATTATCCCTAATGTAATGTCTATTGTTGGAATATATTATCGCTAATGTAATGTCTGTTGTTGGAATATATTATCCCTAATGTAATGTCTGTTGTTGGAATATATTATCCCTAATGTAATGTCTGTTGTTGGAATATATTATCCCTAATGTAATGTCTATTGTTGGAATATATTATCCCTAATGTAATGTCTGTTGTTGGAATATATTATCCCTAATGTAATGTCTATTGTTGGAATATATTATCCCTAATGTAATGTCTGTTGTTGGAATATATTATCCCTAATGTAATGTCTGTTGTTGGAATATATTATCCCTAATGTAATGTCTGTTGTTGGAATATATTATCCCTAATGTAATGTCTATTGTTGGAATATATTATCCCTAATGTAATGTCTGTTGTTGACATATATTATCCCTAACGTAATGTCTATTGTTGGAATATATTATCCCTAATGTAATGTCTATTGTTGACATATATTATCCCTAATGTAATGTCTGTTGTTGGAATATATTATCGCTAATGTAATGTCTATTGTTGGAATATATTATCCCTAATGTAATGTCTATTGTTGGAATATATTATCCCTAATGTAATGTCTGTTGTTGACATATATTATCCCTAACGTAATGTCTATTGTTGGAATATATTATCCCTAATGTAATGTCTGTTGTTGGAATATATTATCCCTAATGTAATGTCTATTGTTGGAATATATTATCCGTAATGTAATGTCTGTTGTTGGAATATATTATTCCCAATGTAATGTCTATTGTTGGAATATATTATCCCTAATGTAATGTCTATTGTTGGAATATATTATCCCTAATGTAATGTCTGTTGTTGGAATATATTATCCCTAATGTAATGTCTGTTGTTGGAATATATTATCCCTAATGTAATGTCTATTGTTTGAATATATTATCCCATATGTAATGTCTATTGTTGGAATATATTATCCCTGTTGTTGGAATATATTATCCCTAATGTAACGTCTGTTGTTGGAATATATTATCCCTAATGTAATGTCTGTTGTTGGAATATATTATCCCTAATGTAATGTCTATTGTTGGAATATATTATCCCTAATGTAATGTCTGTTGTTGGAATATATTATCCCTAATGTAATGTCTATTGTTGGAATATATTATCCCTAATGTAATGCCTGTTGTTGGAATATATTATCCCTAATGTAATGTCTATTGTTGGAATTTATTATCCCTAATGTAATGTCTATTGTTGGAATATATTATCGCTAATGTAATGTCTGTTGTTGGAATATATTATCCCTAATGTAATGTCTGTTGTTGGAATATATTATCCCTAATGTAATGTCTGTTGTTGGAATATATTATCCCTAATGTAATGTCTATTGTTGGAATATATTATGCCTAATGTAATGTCTGTTGTTGGAATATATTATCCCTAATGTAATGTCTATTGTTGGAATATATTATCCCTAATGTAATGTCTGTTGTTGGAATATATTATCCCTAATGTAACGTCTGTTGTTGGAATATATTATCCCTAATGTAATGTCTGTTGTTGGAATATATTATCCCTAATGTAATGTCTATTGTTGGAATATATTATCCCTAATGTAATGTCTGTTGTTGACATATATTATCCCTAACGTAATGTCTATTGTTGGAATATATTATCCCTAATGTAATGTCTATTGTTGACATATATTATCCCTAATGTAATGTCTGTTGTTGGAATATATTATCGCTAATGTAATGTCTATTGTTGGAATATATTATCCCTAATGTAATGTCTGTTGTTGGAATATATTATCCCTAATGTAATGTCTATTGTTGGAATATATTATCCCTAATGTAATGTCTATTGTTGGAATATATTATCCCTAATGTAATGTCTATTGTTGGAATATATTATCCCTAATGTAATGTCTAATGTTGGAATATATTATCCCTAATGTAATGTCTATTGTTGGAATATATTATCCCTAATGTAATGTCTGTTGTTGGAATATATTATCGATAATGTAATGTCTATTGTTGGAATATATTATCCCTAATGTAATGTCTATTGTTGGAATAAATTATCCCATATGTAATGTCTATTGTTGGAATATATTATCCCGAATGTAATGTCTGTTGTTGGAATATATTATCCCTAATGTAATGTCTATTGTTGGAATATATTATCCCATATGTAATGTCTATTGTTGACATATATTATCCCTAATGTAATGTCTATTGTTGGAATATATTATCCCTAACGTAATGTCTGTTGTTGGAATATATTATCCCTAATGTAATGTCTATTGTTGGAATATATTATCCCTAATGTAATGTCTATTGTTGACATATATTATCCCTAATGTAATGTCTGTTGTTGGAATATATTATCGCTAATGTAATGTCTATTGTTGGAATATATTATCCCTAATGTAATGTCTGTTGTTGACATATATTATCCCTAATGTAATGTATATTGTTGGAATATATTATCCCTAATGTAATGTCTGTTGTTGGAATATATTATCCCTAATGTAATGTCTGTTGTTGGAATATATTATCCCTAATGTAATGTCTGTTGTTGGAATATATTATCCCTAATGTAATGTCTGTTGTTGGAATATATTATCCCTAATGTAATGTCTGTTGTTGGAATATATTATCCCTAATGTAATGTCTATTGTTGGAATATATTATCCCTAATGTAATGTCTATTATTGGAATATATTATCCCTAATGTAATGTCTGTTGTTGGAATATATTATCCCTAACGTAATGTCTATTGTTGGAATATATTATCCCTAATGTAATGTCTATTGTTGACATATATTATCCCTAATGTAATGTCTGTTGTTGGAATATATTATCGCTAATGTAATGTCTATTGTTGGAATATATTATCCCTAATGTAATGTCTGTTGTTGGAATATATTATCCCTAACGTAATGTCTATTGTTGGAATATATTATCCCTAATGTAATGTCTGTTGTTGGAATATATTATCCCTAATGTAATGTCTATTGTTGGAATATATTATCCGTAATGTAATGTCTGTTGTTGGAATATATTATCCCTAATGTAATGTCTATTGTTGGTATATATTATCCCTAATGTTATGTCTATTGTTGGAATATATTATCCCTAATGTAATGTCTATTGTTGGAATATATTATCGCTAATGTAATGTCTGTTGTTGGAATATATTATCCCTAATGTAATGTCTATTGTTGGAATATATTATCCCTAATGTAATGTCTATTGTTGGAATATATTATCCCTAATGTAATGTCTATTGTTGGAATATATTATCCCTAATGTAATGTCTATTGTTGGAATATATTATCCCTAATGTAATGTCTAATGTTGGAATATATTATCCCTAATGTAATGTCTATTGTTGGAATATATTATCCCTAATGTAATGTCTATTGTTGGAATATATTATCCCTAATGTAATGTCTGTTGTTGGAATATATTATCCCTAATGTAATGTCTGTTGTTGGAATATATTATCCCTAATGAAATGTCTATTGTTGGAATATATTATCCCTAATGTAATGTCTGTTGTTGACATATATTATCCCTAACGTAATGTCTATTGTTGGAATATATTATCCCTAATGTAATGTCTATTGTTGACATATATTATCCCTAATGTAATGTCTGTTGTTGGAATATATTATCGCTAATGTAATGTCTATTGTTGGAATATATTATCCCTAATGTAATGTCTGTTGTTGGAATATATTATCCCTAACGTAATGTCTATTGTTGGAATATATTATCCCTAATGTAATGTCTGTTGTTGGAATATATTATCCCTAATGTAATGTCTATTGTTGGAATATATTATCCGTAATGTAATGTCTGTTGTTGGAATATATTATCCCCAATGTAATGTCTATTGTTGGAATATATTATCCCTAATGTAATGTCTATTGTTGGAATATATTATCCCTAATGTAATGTCTGTTGTTGGAATATATTATCCCTAATGTAATGTCTGTTGTTGGAATATATTATCCCTAATGTAATGTCTATTGTTGGAATATATTATCCCATATGTAATGTCTATTGTTGGAATATATTATCCCTGTTGTTGGAATATATTATCCCTAATGTAATGTCTGTTTTTGGAATATATTATCCCTAATGTAATGTCTATTGTTGGAATATATTATCCCTAATGTAATGTCTGTTGTTGGAATATATTATCCCTAATGTAATGTCTGTTGTTGGAATATATTATCTCTAATGTAATGTCTGTTGTTGGAATATATTATCCCTAATGTAATGTCTATTGTTGGAATATATTATCCCTAATGTAATGTCTGTTGTTGGAATATATTATCCCTAATGTAATGTCTATTGTTGGAATATATTATCCCTAATGTAATGTCTGTTGTTGGAATATATTATCCCTAATGTAATGTCTATTGTTGGAATATATTATCCCTAATGTAATGTCTGTTGTTGGAATATATTATCCCTAATGTAATGTCTATTGTTGGAATTTATTATCCCTTATGTAATGTCTATTGTTGGAATATATTATCGCTAATGTAATGTCTGTTGTTGGAATATATTATCCCTAATGTAATGTCTGTTGTTGGAATATATTATCCCTAATGTAATGTCTGTTGTTGGAATATATTATCCCTAATGTAATGTCTATTGTTGGAATATATTATCCCTAATGTAATGTCTGTTGTTGGAATATATTATCCCTAATGTAATGTCTATTGTTGGAATATATTATCCCTAATGTAATGTCTATTGTTGGAATATATTATCCCTAATGTAATGTCTGTTGTTGGAATATATTATCCCTAATGTAATGTCTGTTGTTGGAATATATTATCCCTAATGTAATGTCTGTTGTTGGAATATATTATCCCTAATGTAATGTCTATTGTTGGAATATATTATCCCTAATGTAATGTCTGTTGTTGACATATATTATCCCTAACGTAATGTCTATTGTTGGAATATATTATCCCTAATGTAATGTCTATTGTTGACATATATTATCCCTAATGTAATGTCTGTTGTTGGAATATATTATCGCTAATGTAATGTCTATTGTTGGAATATATTATCCCTAATGTAATGTCTGTTGTTGGAATATATTATCCCTAACGTAATGTCTATTGTTGGAATATATTATCCCTAATGTAATGTCTGTTGTTGGAATATATTATCCCTAATGTAATGTCTATTGTTGGAATATATTATCCGTAATGTAATGTCTGTTGTTGGAATATATTATCCCCAATGTAATGTCTATTGTTGGAATATATTATCCCTAATGTAATGTCTATTGTTGGAATATATTATCCCTAATGTAATGTCTGTTGTTGGAATATATTATCCCTAATGTAATGTCTGTTGTTGGAATATATTATCCCTAATGTAATGTCTATTGTTGGAATATATTATCCCATATGTAATGTCTATTGTTGGAATATATTATCCCTGTTGTTGGAATATATTATCCCTAATGTAATGTCTGTTGTTGGAATATATTATCCCTAATGTAATATCTATTGTTGGAATATATTATCCCTAATGTAATGTCTGTTGTTGGAATATATTATCCCTAATGTAATGTCTGTTGTTGGAATATATTATCTCTAATGTAATGTCTGTTGTTGGAATATATTATCCCTAATGTAATGTCTATTGTTGGAATATATTATCCCTAATGTAATGTCTGTTGTTGGAATATATTATCCCTAATGTAATGTCTATTGTTGGAATATATTATCCCTAATGTAATGTCTGTTGTTGGAATATATTATCCCTAATGTAATGTCTATTGTTGGAATATATTATCCCTAATGTAATGTCTGTTGTTGGAATATATTATCCCTAATGTAATGTCTATTGTTGGAATTTATTATCCCTAATGTAATGTCTATTGTTGGAATATATTATCGCTAATGTAATGTCTGTTGTTGGAATATATTATCCCTAATGTAATGTCTGTTGTTGGAATATATTATCCTTAATGTAATGTCTGTTGTTGGAATATATTATCCCTAATGTAATGTCTATTGTTGGAATATATTATCCCTAATGTAATGTCTGTTGTTGGAATATATTATCCCTAATGTAATGTCTATTGTTGGAATATATTATCCCTAATGTAATGTCTATTGTTGGAATATATTATCCCTAATGTAATGTCTGTTGTTGGAATATATTATCCCTAATGTAATGTCTGTTGTTGGAATATATTATCCCTAATGTAATGTCTGTTGTTGGAATATATTATCCCTAATGTAATGTCTATTGTTGGAATATATTATCCCTAATGTAATGTCTGTTGTTGACATATATTATCCCTAACGTAATGTCTATTGTTGGAATATATTATCCCTAATGTAATGTCTATTGTTGGAATATATTATCCCTAATGTAATGTCTGTTGTTGGAATATATTATCGCTAATGTAATGTCTGTTGTTGGAATATATTATCCCTAATGTAATGTCTATTGTTGGAATATATTATCCCTAATGTAATGTCTATTGTTGGAATATATTATCCCT
This sequence comes from Oncorhynchus clarkii lewisi, assembly GCF_045791955.1. Classification (NCBI taxonomy): domain Eukaryota; kingdom Metazoa; phylum Chordata; class Actinopteri; order Salmoniformes; family Salmonidae; genus Oncorhynchus; species Oncorhynchus clarkii. The sequence goes on along the minus strand of NC_092149.1, from coordinate 12,623,603 downwards.
AATGTAATGTCTATTGTTGGAACATATTATCCCTAATGTAATGTCTAATGTTGGAATATATTATCCCTAATGTAATGTCTGTTGTTGGAATATATTATCCCTAATGTAATGTCTATTGTTGGAATATATTATCCCTAATGTAATGTCTGTTGTTGGAATATATTATCCCTAATGTAATGTCTATTGTTGGAATATATTATCCCTAATGTAATGTCTATTGTTGGAATATATTATCCCTAATGTAATGTCTGTTGTTGGAATATATTATCCCTAATGTAATGTCTGTTGTTGGAATATATTATCCCTAATGTAATGTCTGTTGTTGGAATATATTATCCCTAATGTAATGTCTATTGTTGGAATATATTATCCCTAATGTAATGTCTGTTGTTGACATATATTATCCCTAACGTAATGTCTATTGTTGGAATATATTATCCCTAATGTAATGTCTATTGTTGACATATATTATCCCTAATGTAATGTCTGTTGTTGGAATATATTATCGCTAATGTAATGTCTATTGTTGGAATATATTATCCCTAATGTAATGTCTGTTGTTGGAATATATTATCCCTAACGTAATGTCTATTGTTGGAATATATTATCCCTAATGTAATGTCTGTTGTTGGAATATATTATCCCTAATGTAATGTCTATTGTTGGAATATATTATCCGTAATGTAATGTCTGTTGTTGGAATATATTATCCCCAATGTAATGTCTATTGTTGGAATATATTATCCCTAATGTAATGTCTATTGTTGGAATATATTATCCCTAATGTAATGTCTGTTGTTGGAATATATTATCCCTAATGTAATGTCTGTTGTTGGAATATATTATCCCTAATGTAATGTCTATTGTTGGAATATATTATCCCATATGTAATGTCTATTGTTGGAATATATTATCCCTGTTGTTGGAATATATTATCCCTAATGTAATGTCTGTTGTTGGAATATATTATCCCTAATGTAATATCTATTGTTGGAATATATTATCCCTAATGTAATGTCTGTTGTTGGAATATATTATCCCTAATGTAATGTCTGTTGTTGGAATATATTATCTCTAATGTAATGTCTGTTGTTGGAATATATTATCCCTAATGTAATGTCTATTGTTGGAATATATTATCCCTAATGTAATGTCTGTTGTTGGAATATATTATCCCTAATGTAATGTCTATTGTTGGAATATATTATCCCTAATGTAATGTCTGTTGTTGGAATATATTATCCCTAATGTAATGTCTATTGTTGGAATATATTATCCCTAATGTAATGTCTGTTGTTGGAATATATTATCCCTAATGTAATGTCTATTGTTGGAATTTATTATCCCTAATGTAATGTCTATTGTTGGAATATATTATCGCTAATGTAATGTCTGTTGTTGGAATATATTATCCCTAATGTAATGTCTGTTGTTGGAATATATTATCCCTAATGTAATGTCTGTTGTTGGAATATATTATCCCTAATGTAATGTCTATTGTTGGAATATATTATCCCTAATGTAATGTCTGTTGTTGGAATATATTATCCCTAATGTAATGTCTATTGTTGGAATATATTATCCCTAATGTAATGTCTATTGTTGGAATATATTATCCCTAATGTAATGTCTGTTGTTGGAATATATTATCCCTAATGTAATGTCTGTTGTTGGAATATATTATCCCTAATGTAATGTCTGTTGTTGGAATATATTATCCCTAATGTAATGTCTATTGTTGGAATATATTATCCCTAATGTAATGTCTGTTGTTGACATATATTATCCCTAACGTAATGTCTATTGTTGGAATATATTATCCCTAATGTAATGTCTATTGTTGACATATATTATCCCTAATGTAATGTCTGTTGTTGGAATATATTATCGCTAATGTAATGTCTGTTGTTGGAATATATTATCCCTAATGTAATGTCTATTGTTGGAATATATTATCCCTAATGTAATGTCTATTGTTGGAATATATTATCCCTAATGTAATGTCTATTGTTGGAACATATTATCCCTAATGTAATGTCTAATGTTGGAATATATTATCCCTAATGTAATGTCTATTGTTGGAATATATTATCCCTAATGTAATGTCTGTTGTTGGAATATATTATCCCTAATGTAATGTCTATTGTTGGAATATATTATCCCTAATGTAATGTCTATTGTTGGAATAAATTATCCCATATGTAATGTCTATTGTTGGAATATATTATCCCGAATGTAATGTCTGTTGTTGGAATATATTATCCCTAATGTAATGTCTATTGTTGGAATATATTATCCCATATGTAATGTCTATTGTTGACATATATTATCCCTAATGTAATGTCTATTGTTGGAATATATTATCCCTAACGTAATGTCTGTTGTTGGAATATATTATCCCTAATGTAATGTCTATTGTTGGAATATATTATCCCTAATGTAATGTCTATTGTTGACATATATTATCCCTAATGTAATGTCTGTTGTTGGAATATATTATCGCTAATGTAATGTCTATTGTTGGAATATATTATCCCTAATGTAATGTCTGTTGTTGACATATATTATCCCTAATGTAATGTATATTGTTGGAATATATTATCCCTAATGTAATGTCTGTTGTTGGAATATATTATCCCTAATGTAATGTCTGTTGTTGGAATATATTATCCCTAATGTAATGTCTGTTGTTGGAATATATTATCCCTAATGTAATGTCTGTTGTTGGAATATATTATCCCTAATGTAATGTCTGTTGTTGGAATATATTATCCCTAATGTAATGTCTGTTGTTGGAATATATTATCCCTAATGTAATGTCTATTGTTGGAATATATTATCCCTAATGTAATGTCTATTATTGGAATATATTATCCCTAATGTAATGTCTGTTGTTGGAATATATTATTCCTAATGTAATGTCTATTGTTGGAATATATTATCCCTAATGTAATGTCTGTTGTTGGAATATATTATCCCTAATGTAATGTCTATTGTTGGAATATATTATCGCTAATGTAATGTCTGTTGTTGGAATATATTATCCCTAATGTAATGTCTGTTGTTGGAATATATTATCCCTAATGTAATGTCTATTGTTGGAATATATTATCCCTGTTGTTGGAATATATTATCCCTAATGTAATGTCTGTTGTTGGAATATATTATCCCTAATGTAATGTCTGTTGTTGGAATATATTATCCCTAATGTAATGTCTGTTGTTGGAATATATTATCCCTAATGTAATGTCTGTTGTTGGAATATATTATCCCTAATGTAATGTCTGTTGTTGGAATATATTATCCCTAATGTAATGTCTATTGTTGGAATATATTATCCCTAATGTAATGTCTATTATTGGAATATATTATCCCTAATGTAATGTCTGTTGTTGGAATATATTATTCCTAATGTAATGTCTATTGTTGGAATATATTATCCCTAATGTAATGTCTGTTGTTGGAATATATTATCCCTAATGTAATGTCTATTGTTGGAATATATTATCGCTAATGTAATGTCTGTTGTTGGAATATATTATCCCTAATGTAATGTCTGTTGTTGGAATATATTATCCCTTATGTAATGTCTGTTGTTGGAATATATTATCCCTAATGTAATGTCTATTGTTGGAATATATTATCCCTAATGTAATGTCTGTTGTTGGAATATATTATCCCTAATGTAATGTCTATTGTTGGAATATATTATCCCTAATGTAATGTCTATTGTTGGAATATATTATCCCTAATGTAATGTCTATTGTTGGAATATATTATCCCTAATGTAATGTATATTGTTGGAATATATTATCCCTAATGTAATGTCTATTGTTGGAATATATTATCCCTAATGTAATGTCTGTTGTTGGAATATATTATCCCTAATGTAATGTCTATTGTTGGAATATATTATCCCAAACGAAATGTCTGTTGTTGGAATATATTATCCCTAATGTATTGTCTATTGTTGACATATATTATCCCTAATGTAATGTCTATTGTTGGAATATATTATCCCTAATGTAATGTCTATTGTTGGAATATATTATCCCTAATGTAATGTCTATTGTTGGAATATATTATCGCTAATGTAATGTCTGTTGTTGGAATATATTATCCCTAATGTAATGTCTATTGTTGGAATATATTATCCCTAATGTAATGTCTATTGTTGGAATATATTATCGCTAATGTAATGTCTGTTGTTGGAATATATTATCCCTAATGTAATGTCTGTTGTTGGAATATATTATCCCTTATGTAATGTCTGTTGTTGGAATATATTATCCCTAATGTAATGTCTATTGTTGGAATATATTATCCCTAATGTAATGTCTGTTGTTGGAATATATTATCCCTAATGTAATGTCTATTGTTGGAATATATTATCCCTAATGTAATGTCTATTGTTGGAATATATTATCCCTAATGTAATGTCTATTGTTGGAATATATTATCCCTAATGTAATGTATATTGTTGGAATATATTATCCCTAATGTAATGTCTATTGTTGGAATATATTATCCCTAATGTAATGTCTGTTGTTGGAATATATTATCCCTAATGTAATGTCTATTGTTGGAATATATTATCCCAAACGAAATGTCTGTTGTTGGAATATATTATCCCTAATGTATTGTCTATTGTTGACATATATTATCCCTAATGTAATGTCTATTGTTGGAATATATTATCCCTAATGTAATGTCTATTGTTGGAATATATTATCCCTAATGTAATGTCTATTGTTGGAATATATTATCGCTAATGTAATGTCTGTTGTTGGAATATATTATCCCTAATGTAATGTCTATTGTTGGAATATATTATCCCTAATGTAATGTCTATTGTTGGAATATATTATCCCTAATGTAATGTCTATTGTTGGAATATATTATCCCTAATGTAATGTCTATTGTTGGAATATATTATCCCTAATGTAATGTCTAATGTTGGAATATATTATCCCTAATGTAATGTCTATTGTTGGAATATATTATCCCTAATGTAATGTCTGTTGTTGGAATATATTATCCCTAATGTAATGTCTGTTGTTGGAATATATTATCCCTAATGTAATGTCTATTGTTGGAATATATTATCCCTGTTGTTGGAATATATTATCCCTAATGTAATGTCTGTTGTTGGAATATATTATCCCAAACGTAATGTCTGTTGTTGGAATATATTATCCCTAATGTAATGTCTGTTGTTGGAATATATTATCCCTAATGTAATGTCTGTTGTTGGAATATATTATCCCTAATGTAATGTCTGTTGTTGGAATATATTATCCCTAATGTAATGTCTGTTGTTGGAATATATTATCCCTAATGTAATGTCTGTTGTTGGAATATATTATCCCTAATGTAATGTCTATTGTTGGAATATATTATCCCTAATGTAATGTCTATTATTGGAATATATTATCCCTAATGTAATGTCTGTTGTTGGAATATATTATTCCTAATGTAATGTCTATTGTTGGAATATATTATCCCTAATGTAATGTCTGTTGTTGGAATATATTATCCCTAATGTAATGTCTATTGTTGGAATATATTATCGCTAATGTAATGTCTGTTGTTGGAATATATTATCCCTAATGTAATGTCTGTTGTTGGAATATATTATCCCTTATGTAATGTCTGTTGTTGGAATATATTATCCCTAATGTAATGTCTATTGTTGGAATATATTATCCCTAATGTAATGTCTGTTGTTGGAATATATTATCCCTAATGTAATGTCTATTGTTGGAATATATTATCCCTAATGTAATGTCTATTGTTGGAATATATTATCCCTAATGTAATGTCTATTGTTGGAATATATTATCCCTAATGTAATGTATATTGTTGGAATATATTATCCCTAATGTAATGTCTATTGTTGGAATATATTATCCCTAATGTCATGTCTGTTGTTGGAATATATTATCCCTAATGTAATGTCTATTGTTGGAATATATTATCCCAAACGTAATGTCTGTTGTTGGAATATATTATCCCTAATGTATTGTCTATTGTTGACATATATTATCCCTAATGTAATGTCTATTGTTGGAATATATTATCCCTAATGTAATGTCTATTGTTGGAATATATTATCCCTAATGTAATGTCTATTGTTGGAATATATTATCGCTAATGTAATGTCTGTTGTTGGAATATATTATCCCTAATGTAATGTCTATTGTTGGAATATATTATCCCTAATGTAATGTCTATTGTTGGAATATATTATCCCTAATGTAATGTCTATTGTTGGAATATATTATCCCTAATGTAATGTCTATTGTTGGAATATATTATCCCTAATGTAATGTCTAATGTTGGAATATATTATCCCTAATGTAATGTCTATTGTTGGAATATATTATCGCTAATGTAATGTCTGTTGTTGGAATATATTATCCCTAATGTAATGTCTATTGTTGGAATATATTATCCCTAATGTAATGTCTATTGTTGGAATATATTATCCCTAATGTAATGTCTATTGTTGGAATATATTATCCCTAATGTAATGTCTATTGTTGGAATTTATTATCCCTAATGTAATGTCTAATGTTGGAATATATTATCCCTAATGTAATGTCTATTGTTGGAATATATTATCCCTAATGTAATGTCTGTTGTTGGAATATATTATCCCTAATGTAATGTCTGTTGTTGGAATATATTATCCCTAATGTAATGTCTATTGTTGGAATATATTATCCCTGTTGTTGGAATATATTATCCCTAATGTAATGTCTGTTGTTGGAATATATTATCCCAAACGTAATGTCTGTTGTTGGAATATATTATCCCTAATGTAATGTCTGTTGTTGGAATATATTATCCCTAATGTAATGTCTGTTGTTGGAATATATTATCCCTAATGTAATGTCTGTTGTTGGAATATATTATCCCTAATGTAATGTCTGTTGTTGGAATATATTATCCCTAATGTAATGTCTGTTGTTGGAATATATTATCCCTAATGTAATGTCTATTGTTGGAATATATTATCCCTAATGTAATGTCTATTATTGGAATATATTATCCCTAATGTAATGTCTGTTGTTGGAATATATTATTCCTAATGTAATGTCTATTGTTGGAATATATTATCCCTAATGTAATGTCTGTTGTTGGAATATATTATCCCTAATGTAATGTCTATTGTTGGAATATATTATCGCTAATGTAATGTCTGTTGTTGGAATATATTATCCCTAATGTAATGTCTGTTGTTGGAATATATTATCCCTTATGTAATGTCTGTTGTTGGAATATATTATCCCTAATGTAATGTCTATTGTTGGAATATATTATCCCTAATGTAATGTCTGTTGTTGGAATATATTATCCCTAATGTAATGTCTATTGTTGGAATATATTATCCCTAATGTAATGTCTATTGTTGGAATATATTATCCCTTATGTAATGTCTATTGTTGGAATATATTATCCCTAATGTAATGTATATTGTTGGAATATATTATCCCTAATGTAATGTCTATTGTTGGAATATATTATCCCTAATGTAATGTCTGTTGTTGGAATATATTATCCCTAATGTAATGTCTATTGTTGGAATATATTATCCCAAACGTAATGTCTGTTGTTGGAATATATTATCCCTAATGTATTGTCTATTGTTGACATATATTATCCCTAATGTAATGTCTATTGTTGGAATATATTATCCCTAATGTAATGTCTATTGTTGGAATATATTATCCCTAATGTAATGTCTATTGTTGGAATATATTATCGCTAATGTAATGTCTGTTGTTGGAATATATTATCCCTAATGTAATGTCTATTGTTGGAATATATTATCCCTAATGTAATGTCTATTGTTGGAATATATTATCCCTAATGTAATGTCTATTGTTGGAATATATTATCCCTAATGTAATGTCTATTGTTGGAATATATTATCCCTAATGTAATGTCTAATGTTGGAATATATTATCCCTAATGTAATGTCTATTGTTGGAATATATTATCCCTAATGTAATGTCTGTTGTTGGAATATATTATCCCTAATGTAATGTCTGTTGTTGGAATATATTATCCCTAATGTAATGTCTATTGTTGGAATATATTATCCCTGTTGTTGGAATATATTATCCCTAATGTAATGTCTGTTGTTGGAATATATTATCCCTAATGTAATGTCTATTGTTGGAATATATTATCCCTAATGTAATGTCTGTTGTTGGAATATATTATCCCTAATGTAATGTCTGTTGTTGGAATATATTATCCCTAATGTAATGTCTATTGTTGGAATATATTATCCCTAATGTAATGTCTGTTGTTGGAATATATTATCCCTAATGTAATGTCTATTGTTGGAATATATTATCCCTAATGTAATGTCTGTTGTTGGAATATATTATCCCTAATGTAATGTCTATTGTTGGAATATATTATCCCTAATGTAATGTCTGTTGTTGGAATATATTATCCCTAATGTAATGTCTATTGCTGGAATTTATTATCCCTAATGTAATGTCTATTGTTGGAATATATTATCGCTAATGTAATGTCTGTTGTTGGAATATATTATCCCTAATGTAATGTCTGTTTTTGGAATATATTATCCCTAATGTAATGTCTGTTGTTGGAATATATTGTCCCTAATGTAATGTCTATTGTTGGAATATATTATCCCTAATGTAATGTCTGTTGTTGGAATATATTATCCCTAATGTAATGTCTATTGTTGGAATATATTATCCCTAATGTAATGTCTATTGTTGGAATATATTATCCCTAATGTAATGTCTATTGTTGGAATATATTATCCCTAATGTAATGTCTGTTGTTGGAATATATTATCCCTAATGTAATGTCTGTTGTTGGAATATATTATCCCTAATGTAATGTCTATTGTTGGAATATATTATCCCTAATGTAATGTCTGTTGTTGGAATATATTATCCCTAATGTAATGTCTATTGCTGGAATTTATTATCCCTAATGTAATGTCTATTGTTGGAATATATTATCGCTAATGTAATGTCTGTTGTTGGAATATATTATCCCTAATGTAATGTCTGTTTTTGGAATATATTATCCCTAATGTAATGTCTGTTGTTGGAATATATTGTCCCTAATGTAATGTCTATTGTTGGAATATATTATCCCTAATGTAATGTCTATTGTTGGAATATATTATCCCTAATGTAATGTCTATTGTTGGAATATATTATCGCTAATGTAATGTCTGTTGTTGGAATATATTATCCCTAATGTAATGTCTATTGTTGGAATATATTATCCCTAATGTAATGTCTATTGTTGGAATATATTATCCCTAATGTAATGTCTATTGTTGGAATATATTATCCCTAATGTAATGTCTATTGTTGGAATATATTATCCCTAATGTAATGTCTAATGTTGGAATATATTATCCCTAATGTAATGTCTATTGTTGGAATATATTATCCCTAATGTAATGTCTGTTGTTGGAATATATTATCCCTAATGTAATGTCTGTTGTTGGAATATATTATCCCTAATGTAATGTCTATTGTTGGAATATATTATCCCTGTTGTTGGAATATATTATCCCTAATGTAATGTCTGTTGTTGGAATATATTATCCCAAACGTAATGTCTGTTGTTGGAATATATTATCCCTAATGTAATGTCTGTTGTTGGAATATATTATCCCTAATGTAATGTCTGTTGTTGGAATATATTATCCCTAATGTAATGTCTGTTGTTGGAATATATTATCCCTAATGTAATGTCTGTTGTTGGAATATATTATCCCTAATGTAATGTCTGTTGTTGGAATATATTATCCCTAATGTAATGTCTATTGTTGGAATATATTATCCCTAATGTAATGTCTATTATTGGAATATATTATCCCTAATGTAATGTCTGTTGTTGGAATATATTATTCCTAATGTAATGTCTATTGTTGGAATATATTATCCCTAATGTAATGTCTGTTGTTGGAATATATTATCCCTAATGTAATGTCTATTGTTGGAATATATTATCGCTAATGTAATGTCTGTTGTTGGAATATATTATCCCTAATGTAATGTCTGTTGTTGGAATATATTATCCCTTATGTAATGTCTGTTGTTGGAATATATTATCCCTAATGTAATGTCTATTGTTGGAATATATTATCCCTAATGTAATGTCTGTTGTTGGAATATATTATCCCTAATGTAATGTCTATTGTTGGAATATATTATCCCTAATGTAATGTCTATTGTTGGAATATATTATCCCTAATGTAATGTCTATTGTTGGAATATATTATCCCTAATGTAATGTATATTGTTGGAATATATTATCCCTAATGTAATGTCTATTGTTGGAATATATTATCCCTAATGTAATGTCTGTTGTTGGAATATATTATCCCTAATGTAATGTCTATTGTTGGAATATATTATCCCAAACGTAATGTCTGTTGTTGGAATATATTATCCCTAATGTATTGTCTATTGTTGACATATATTATCCCTAATGTAATGTCTATTGTTGGAATATATTATCCCTAATGTAATGTCTATTGTTGGAATATATTATCCCTAATGTAATGTCTATTGTTGGAATATATTATCGCTAATGTAATGTCTGTTGTTGGAATATATTATCCCTAATGTAATGTCTATTGTTGGAATATATTATCCCTAATGTAATGTCTATTGTTGGAATATATTATCCCTAATGTAATGTCTATTGTTGGAATATATTATCCCTAATGTAATGTCTATTGTTGGAATATATTATCCCTAATGTAATGTCTAATGTTGGAATATATTATCCCTAATGTAATGTCTATTGTTGGAATATATTATCGCTAATGTAATGTCTGTTGTTGGAATATATTATCCCTAATGTAATGTCTATTGTTGGAATATATTATCCCTAATGTAATGTCTATTGTTGGAATATATTATCCCTAATGTAATGTCTATTGTTGGAATATATTATCCCTAATGTAATGTCTATTGTTGGAATATATTATCCCTAATGTAATGTCTAATGTTGGAATATATTATCCCTAATGTAATGTCTATTGTTGGAATATATTATCCCTAATGTAATGTCTGTTGTTGGAATATATTATCCCTAATGTAATGTCTGTTGTTGGAATATATTATCCCTAATGTAATGTCTATTGTTGGAATATATTATCCCTGTTGTTGGAATATATTATCCCTAATGTAATGTCTGTTGTTGGAATATATTATCCCAAACGTAATGTCTGTTGTTGGAATATATTATCCCTAATGTAATGTCTGTTGTTGGAATATATTATCCCTAATGTAATGTCTGTTGTTGGAATATATTATCCCTAATGTAATGTCTGTTGTTGGAATATATTATCCCTAATGTAATGTCTGTTGTTGGAATATATTATCCCTAATGTAATGTCTGTTGTTGGAATATATTATCCCTAATGTAATGTCTATTGTTGGAATATATTATCCCTAATGTAATGTCTATTATTGGAATATATTATCCCTAATGTAATGTCTGTTGTTGGAATATATTATTCCTAATGTAATGTCTATTGTTGGAATATATTATCCCTAATGTAATGTCTGTTGTTGGAATATATTATCCCTAATGTAATGTCTATTGTTGGAATATATTATCGCTAATGTAATGTCTGTTGTTGGAATATATTATCCCTAATGTAATGTCTGTTGTTGGAATATATTATCCCTTATGTAATGTCTGTTGTTGGAATATATTATCCCTAATGTAATGTCTATTGTTGGAATATATTATCCCTAATGTAATGTCTGTTGTTGGAATATATTATCCCTAATGTAATGTCTATTGTTGGAATATATTATCCCTAATGTAATGTCTATTGTTGGAATATATTATCCCTTATGTAATGTCTATTGTTGGAATATATTATCCCTAATGTAATGTATATTGTTGGAATATATTATCCCTAATGTAATGTCTATTGTTGGAATATATTATCCCTAATGTAATGTCTGTTGTTGGAATATATTATCCCTAATGTAATGTCTATTGTTGGAATATATTATCCCAAACGTAATGTCTGTTGTTGGAATATATTATCCCTAATGTATTGTCTATTGTTGACATATATTATCCCTAATGTAATGTCTATTGTTGGAATATATTATCCCTAATGTAATGTCTATTGTTGGAATATATTATCCCTAATGTAATGTCTATTGTTGGAATATATTATCGCTAATGTAATGTCTGTTGTTGGAATATATTATCCCTAATGTAATGTCTATTGTTGGAATATATTATCCCTAATGTAATGTCTATTGTTGGAATATATTATCCCTAATGTAATGTCTATTGTTGGAATATATTATCCCTAATGTAATGTCTATTGTTGGAATATATTATCCCTAATGTAATGTCTAATGTTGGAATATATTATCCCTAATGTAATGTCTATTGTTGGAATATATTATCCCTAATGTAATGTCTGTTGTTGGAATATATTATCCCTAATGTAATGTCTGTTGTTGGAATATATTATCCCTAATGTAATGTCTATTGTTGGAATATATTATCCCTGTTGTTGGAATATATTATCCCTAATGTAATGTCTGTTGTTGGAATATATTATCCCTAATGTAATGTCTATTGTTGGAATATATTATCCCTAATGTAATGTCTGTTGTTGGAATATATTATCCCTAATGTAATGTCTGTTGTTGGAATATATTATCCCTAATGTAATGTCTATTGTTGGAATATATTATCCCTAATGTAATGTCTGTTGTTGGAATATATTATCCCTAATGTAATGTCTATTGTTGGAATATATTATCCCTAATGTAATGTCTGTTGTTGGAATATATTATCCCTAATGTAATGTCTATTGTTGGAATATATTATCCCTAATGTAATGTCTGTTGTTGGAATATATTATCCCTAATGTAATGTCTATTGCTGGAATTTATTATCCCTAATGTAATGTCTATTGTTGGAATATATTATCGCTAATGTAATGTCTGTTGTTGGAATATATTATCCCTAATGTAATGTCTGTTTTTGGAATATATTATCCCTAATGTAATGTCTGTTGTTGGAATATATTGTCCCTAATGTAATGTCTATTGTTGGAATATATTATCCCTAATGTAATGTCTGTTGTTGGAATATATTATCCCTAATGTAATGTCTATTGTTGGAATATATTATCCCTAATGTAATGTCTATTGTTGGAATATATTATCCCTAATGTAATGTCTATTGTTGGAATATATTATCCCTAATGTAATGTCTGTTGTTGGAATATATTATCCCTAATGTAATGTCTGTTGTTGGAATATATTATCCCTAATGTAATGTCTATTGTTGGAATATATTATCCCTAATGTAATGTCTGTTGTTGGAATATATTATCCCTAATGTAATGTCTATTGCTGGAATTTATTATCCCTAATGTAATGTCTATTGTTGGAATATATTATCGCTAATGTAATGTCTGTTGTTGGAATATATTATCCCTAATGTAATGTCTGTTTTTGGAATATATTATCCCTAATGTAATGTCTGTTGTTGGAATATATTGTCCCTAATGTAATGTCTATTGTTGGAATATATTATCCCTAATGTAATGTCTATTGTTGACATATATTATCCCTAATGTAATGTCTGTTGTTGGAATATATTATCGCTAATGTAATGTCTATTGTTGGAATATATTATCCCTAATGTAATGTCTGTTGTTGGAATATATTATCCCTAATGTAATGTCTATTGTTGGAATATATTATCCCTAATGTAATGTCTATTGTTGGAATATATTATCCCTAATGTAATGTCTATTGTTGGAATATATTATCCCTAATGTAATGTCTAATGTTGGAATATATTATCCCTAATGTAATGTCTATTGTTGGAATATATTATCCCTAATGTAATGTCTGTTGTTGGAATATATTATCCCTAATGTAATGTCTATTGTTGGAATATATTATCCCTAATGCAATGTCTATTGTTGGAATAAATTATCCCATATGTAATGTCTATTGTTGGAATATATTATCCCGAATGTAATGTCTGTTGTTGGAATATATTATCCCTAATGTAATGTCTATTGTTGGAATATATTATCCCATATGTAATGTCTATTGTTGACATATATTATCCTTAATGTAATGTCTATTGTTGGAATATATTATCCCAAACGTAATGTCTGTTGTTGGAATATATTATCCCTAATGTAATGTCTATTGTTGGAATATATTATCGCTAATGTAATGTCTGTTGTTGGAATATATTATCCCTAATGTAATGTCTGTTGTTGGAATATATTATCGCTAATGTAATGTCTATTGTTGGAATATATTATCCCTAATGTAATGTCTATTGTTGGAACATATTATCCCTAATGTAATGTCTAATGTTGGAATATATTATCCCTAATGTAATGTCTGTTGTTGGAATATATTATCCCTAATGTAATGTCTATTGTTGGAATATATTATCCCTAATGTAATGTCTGTTGTTGGAATATATTATCCCTAATGTAATGTCTATTGTTGGAATATATTATCCCTAATGTAATGTCTATTGTTGGAATATATTATCCCTAATGTAATGTCTGTTGTTGGAATATATTATCCCTAATGTAATGTCTATTGTTGGAATATATTATCCCAAACGTAATGTCTGTTGTTGGAATATATTATCCCTAATGTAATGTCTATTGTTGGAATATATTATCGCTAATGTAATGTCTGTTGTTGGAATATATTATCCCTAATGTAATGTCTGTTGTTGGAATATATTATCGCTAATGTAATGTCTATTGTTGGAATATATTATCCCTAATGTAATGTCTATTGTTGGAACATATTATCCCTAATGTAATGTCTAATGTTGGAATATATTATCCCTAATGTAATGTCTGTTGTTGGAATATATTATCCCTAATGTAATGTCTATTGTTGGAATATATTATCCCTAATGTAATGTCTGTTGTTGGAATATATTATCCCTAATGTAATGTCTATTGTTGGAATATATTATCCCTAATGTAATGTCTATTGTTGGAATATATTATCCCTAATGTAATGTCTGTTGTTGGAATATATTATCCCTAATGTAATGTCTGTTGTTGGAATATATTATCCCTAATGTAATGTCTATTGCTGGAATTTATTATCCCTAATGTAATGTCTATTGTTGGAATATATTATCGCTAATGTAATGTCTGTTGTTGGAATATATTATCCCTAATGTAATGTCTGTTTTTGGAATATATTATCCCTAATGTAATGTCTGTTGTTGGAATATATTGTCCCTAATGTAATGTCTATTGTTGGAATATATTATCCCTAATGTAATGTCTATTGTTGACATATATTATCCCTAATGTAATGTCTGTTGTTGGAATATATTATCGCTAATGTAATGTCTATTGTTGGAATATATTATCCCTAATGTAATGTCTGTTGTTGGAATATATTATCCCTAATGTAATGTCTATTGTTGGAATATATTATCCCTAATGTAATGTCTATTGTTGGAATATATTATCCCTAATGTAATGTCTATTGTTGGAATATATTATCCCTAATGTAATGTCTAATGTTGGAATATATTATCCCTAATGTAATGTCTATTGTTGGAATATATTATCCCTAATGTAATGTCTGTTGTTGGAATATATTATCCCTAATGTAATGTCTATTGTTGGAATATATTATCCCTAATGCAATGTCTATTGTTGGAATAAATTATCCCATATGTAATGTCTATTGTTGGAATATATTATCCCGAATGTAATGTCTGTTGTTGGAATATATTATCCCTAATGTAATGTCTATTGTTGGAATATATTATCCCATATGTAATGTCTATTGTTGACATATATTATCCCTAATGTAATGTCTATTGTTGGAATATATTATCCCAAACGTAATGTCTGTTGTTGGAATATATTATCCCTAATGTAATGTCTATTGTTGGAATATATTATCGCTAATGTAATGTCTGTTGTTGGAATATATTATCCCTAATGTAATGTCTGTTGTTGGAATATATTATCGCTAATGTAATGTCTATTGTTGGAATATATTATCCCTAATGTAATGTCTATTGTTGGAACATATTATCCCTAATGTAATGTCTAATGTTGGAATATATTATCCCTAATGTAATGTCTGTTGTTGGAATATATTATCCCTAATGTAATGTCTATTGTTGGAATATATTATCCCTAATGTAATGTCTGTTGTTGGAATATATTATCCCTAATGTAATGTCTATTGTTGGAATATATTATCCCTAATGTAATGTCTATTGTTGGAATATATTATCCCTAATGTAATGTCTGTTGTTGGAATATATTATCCCTAATGTAATGTCTGTTGTTGGAATATATTATCCCTAATGTAATGTCTGTTGTTGGAATATATTATCCCTAATGTAATGTCTATTGTTGGAATATATTATCCCTAATGTAATGTCTGTTGTTGACATATATTATCCCTAACGTAATGTCTATTGTTGGAATATATTATCCCTAATGTAATGTCTATTGTTGACATATATTATCCCTAATGTAATGTCTGTTGTTGGAATATATTATCGCTAATGTAATGTCTATTGTTGGAATATATTATCCCTAATGTAATGTCTGTTGTTGGAATATATTATCCCTAACGTAATGTCTATTGTTGGAATATATTATCCCTAATGTAATGTCTGTTGTTGGAATATATTATCCCTAATGTAATGTCTATTGTTGGAATATATTATCCGTAATGTAATGTCTGTTGTTGGAATATATTATCCCCAATGTAATGTCTATTGTTGGAATATATTATCCCTAATGTAATGTCTATTGTTGGAATATATTATCCCTAATGTAATGTCTGTTGTTGGAATATATTATCCCTAATGTAATGTCTGTTGTTGGAATATATTATCCCTAATGTAATGTCTATTGTTGGAATATATTATCCCATATGTAATGTCTATTGTTGGAATATATTATCCCTGTTGTTGGAATATATTATCCCTAATGTAATGTCTGTTGTTGGAATATATTATCCCTAATGTAATATCTATTGTTGGAATATATTATCCCTAATGTAATGTCTGTTGTTGGAATATATTATCCCTAATGTAATGTCTGTTGTTGGAATATATTATCTCTAATGTAATGTCTGTTGTTGGAATATATTATCCCTAATGTAATGTCTATTGTTGGAATATATTATCCCTAATGTAATGTCTGTTGTTGAATATATTATCCCTAATGAATATATTATCCCTAATGTAATGTCTATTGTTGGAATATATTATCCCTAATGTAATGTCTGTTGTTGGAATATATTATCCCTAATGTAATGTAATGTCCCTAATGTAATGTCTGTTGTTGGAATATATTATCCCTAATGTAATGTCTATTGTTGGAATATATTATCCCTAATGTAATGTCTATTGTTGGAATATATTATCCCTAATGTAATGTCTGTTGTTGGAATATATTATCCCTAATGTAATGTCTGTTGTTGGAATATATTATCCCTAATGTAATGTCTGTTGTTGGAATATATTATCCCTAATGTATTGTCTATTGTTGACATATATTATCCCTAATGTAATGTCTATTGTTGGAATATATTATCCCTAATGTAATGTCTATTGTTGGAATATATTATCCCTAATGTAATGTCTATTGTTGGAATATATTATCGCTAATGTAATGTCTGTTGTTGGAATATATTATCCCTAATGTAATGTCTATTGTTGGAATATATTATCCCTAATGTAATGTCTATTGTTGGAATATATTATCCCTAATGTAATGTCTATTGTTGGAATATATTATCCCTAATGTAATGTCTATTGTTGGAATATATTATCCCTAATGTAATGTCTAATGTTGGAATATATTATCCCTAATGTAATGTCTATTGTTGGAATATATTATCCCTAATGTAATGTCTGTTGTTGGAATATATTATCCCTAATGTAATGTCTGTTGTTGGAATATATTATCCCTAATGTAATGTCTATTGTTGGAATATATTATCCCTGTTGTTGGAATATATTATCCCTAATGTAATGTCTGTTGTTGGAATATATTATCCCTAATGTAATGTCTATTGTTGGAATATATTATCCCTAATGTAATGTCTGTTGTTGGAATATATTATCCCTAATGTAATGTCTGTTGTTGGAATATATTATCCCTAATGTAATGTCTATTGTTGGAATATATTATCCCTAATGTAATGTCTGTTGTTGGAATATATTATCCCTAATGTAATGTCTATTGTTGGAATATATTATCCCTAATGTAATGTCTGTTGTTGGAATATATTATCCCTAATGTAATGTCTATTGTTGGAATATATTATCCCTAATGTAATGTCTGTTGTTGGAATATATTATCCCTAATGTAATGTCTATTGCTGGAATTTATTATCCCTAATGTAATGTCTATTGTTGGAATATATTATCGCTAATGTAATGTCTGTTGTTGGAATATATTATCCCTAATGTAATGTCTGTTTTTGGAATATATTATCCCTAATGTAATGTCTGTTGTTGGAATATATTGTCCCTAATGTAATGTCTATTGTTGGAATATATTATCCCTAATGTAATGTCTGTTGTTGGAATATATTATCCCTAATGTAATGTCTATTGTTGGAATATATTATCCCTAATGTAATGTCTATTGTTGGAATATATTATCCCTAATGTAATGTCTATTGTTGGAATATATTATCCCTAATGTAATGTCTGTTGTTGGAATATATTATCCCTAATGTAATGTCTGTTGTTGGAATATATTATCCCTAATGTAATGTCTATTGTTGGAATATATTATCCCTAATGTAATGTCTGTTGTTGGAATATATTATCCCTAATGTAATGTCTATTGCTGGAATTTATTATCCCTAATGTAATGTCTATTGTTGGAATATATTATCGCTAATGTAATGTCTGTTGTTGGAATATATTATCCCTAATGTAATGTCTGTTTTTGGAATATATTATCCCTAATGTAATGTCTGTTGTTGGAATATATTGTCCCTAATGTAATGTCTATTGTTGGAATATATTATCCCTAATGTAATGTCTATTGTTGACATATATTATCCCTAATGTAATGTCTGTTGTTGGAATATATTATCGCTAATGTAATGTCTATTGTTGGAATATATTATCCCTAATGTAATGTCTGTTGTTGGAATATATTATCCCTAATGTAATGTCTATTGTTGGAATATATTATCCCTAATGTAATGTCTATTGTTGGAATATATTATCCCTAATGTAATGTCTATTGTTGGAATATATTATCCCTAATGTAATGTCTAATGTTGGAATATATTATCCCTAATGTAATGTCTATTGTTGGAATATATTATCCCTAATGTAATGTCTGTTGTTGGAATATATTATCCCTAATGTAATGTCTATTGTTGGAATATATTATCCCTAATGCAATGTCTATTGTTGGAATAAATTATCCCATATGTAATGTCTATTGTTGGAATATATTATCCCGAATGTAATGTCTGTTGTTGGAATATATTATCCCTAATGTAATGTCTATTGTTGGAATATATTATCCCATATGTAATGTCTATTGTTGACATATATTATCCCTAATGTAATGTCTATTGTTGGAATATATTATCCCAAACGTAATGTCTGTTGTTGGAATATATTATCCCTAATGTAATGTCTATTGTTGGAATATATTATCGCTAATGTAATGTCTGTTGTTGGAATATATTATCCCTAATGTAATGTCTGTTGTTGGAATATATTATCGCTAATGTAATGTCTATTGTTGGAATATATTATCCCTAATGTAATGTCTATTGTTGGAACATATTATCCCTAATGTAATGTCTAATGTTGGAATATATTATCCCTAATGTAATGTCTGTTGTTGGAATATATTATCCCTAATGTAATGTCTATTGTTGGAATATATTATCCCTAATGTAATGTCTGTTGTTGGAATATATTATCCCTAATGTAATGTCTATTGTTGGAATATATTATCCCTAATGTAATGTCTATTGTTGGAATATATTATCCCTAATGTAATGTCTGTTGTTGGAATATATTATCCCTAATGTAATGTCTGTTGTTGGAATATATTATCCCTAATGTAATGTCTGTTGTTGGAATATATTATCCCTAATGTAATGTCTATTGTTGGAATATATTATCCCTAATGTAATGTCTGTTGTTGACATATATTATCCCTAACGTAATGTCTATTGTTGGAATATATTATCCCTAATGTAATGTCTATTGTTGACATATATTATCCCTAATGTAATGTCTGTTGTTGGAATATATTATCGCTAATGTAATGTCTATTGTTGGAATATATTATCCCTAATGTAATGTCTGTTGTTGGAATATATTATCCCTAACGTAATGTCTATTGTTGGAATATATTATCCCTAATGTAATGTCTGTTGTTGGAATATATTATCCCTAATGTAATGTCTATTGTTGGAATATATTATCCGTAATGTAATGTCTGTTGTTGGAATATATTATCCCCAATGTAATGTCTATTGTTGGAATATATTATCCCTAATGTAATGTCTATTGTTGGAATATATTATCCCTAATGTAATGTCTGTTGTTGGAATATATTATCCCTAATGTAATGTCTGTTGTTGGAATATATTATCCCTAATGTAATGTCTATTGTTGGAATATATTATCCCATATGTAATGTCTATTGTTGGAATATATTATCCCTGTTGTTGGAATATATTATCCCTAATGTAATGTCTGTTGTTGGAATATATTATCCCTAATGTAATATCTATTGTTGGAATATATTATCCCTAATGTAATGTCTGTTGTTGGAATATATTATCCCTAATGTAATGTCTGTTGTTGGAATATATTATCTCTAATGTAATGTCTGTTGTTGGAATATATTATCCCTAATGTAATGTCTATTGTTGGAATATATTATCCCTAATGTAATGTCTGTTGTTGGAATATATTATCCCTAATGTAATGTCTATTGTTGGATTATTATCCCTAATGTAATGTCTGTTGTTGGAATATATTATCCCTAATGTAATGTCTATTGTTGGAATATATTATCCCTAATGTAATGTCTGTTGTTGGAATATATTATCCCTAATGTAATGTCTATTGTTGGAATTTATTATCCCTAATGTAATGTCTATTGTTGGAATATATTATCGCTAATGTAATGTCTGTTGTTGGAATATATTATCCCTAATGTAATGTCTGTTGTTGGAATATATTATCCCTAATGTAATGTCTGTTGTTGGAATATATTATCCCTAATGTAATGTCTATTGTTGGAATATATTATCCCTAATGCAATGTCTGTTGTTGGAATATATTATCCCTAATGTAATGTCTATTGTTGGAATATATTATCCCTAATGCAATGTCTATTGTTGGAATAAATTATCCCATATGTAATGTCTATTGTTGGAATATATTATCCCGAATGTAATGTCTGTTGTTGGAATATATTATCCCTAATGTAATGTCTATTGTTGGAATATATTATCCCATATGTAATGTCTATTGTTGACATATATTATCCCTAATGTAATGTCTATTGTTGGAATATATTATCCCAAACGTAATGTCTGTTGTTGGAATATATTATCCCTAATGTAATGTCTATTGTTGGAATATATTATCGCTAATGTAATGTCTGTTGTTGGAATATATTATCCCTAATGTAATGTCTGTTGTTGGAATATATTATCGCTAATGTAATGTCTATTGTTGGAATATATTATCCCTAATGTAATGTCTATTGTTGGAACATATTATCCCTAATGTAATGTCTAATGTTGGAATATATTATCCCTAATGTAATGTCTGTTGTTGGAATATATTATCCCTAATGTAATGTCTATTGTTGGAATATATTATCCCTAATGTAATGTCTGTTGTTGGAATATATTATCCCTAATGTAATGTCTATTGTTGGAATATATTATCCCTAATGTAATGTCTATTGTTGGAATATATTATCCCTAATGTAATGTCTGTTGTTGGAATATATTATCCCTAATGTAATGTCTGTTGTTGGAATATATTATCCCTAATGTAATGTCTGTTGTTGGAATATATTATCCCTAATGTAATGTCTATTGTTGGAATATATTATCCCTAATGTAATGTCTGTTGTTGACATATATTATCCCTAACGTAATGTCTATTGTTGGAATATATTATCCCTAATGTAATGTCTATTGTTGACATATATTATCCCTAATGTAATGTCTGTTGTTGGAATATATTATCGCTAATGTAATGTCTATTGTTGGAATATATTATCCCTAATGTAATGTCTGTTGTTGGAATATATTATCCCTAACGTAATGTCTATTGTTGGAATATATTATCCCTAATGTAATGTCTGTTGTTGGAATATATTATCGCTAATGTAATGTCTATTGTTGGAATATATTATCCCTAATGTAATGTCTGTTGTTGGAATATATTATCCCTAACGTAATGTCTATTGTTGGAATATATTATCCCTAATGTAATGTCTGTTGTTGGAATATATTATCCCTAATGTAATGTCTATTGTTGGAATATATTATCCGTAATGTAATGTCTGTTGTTGGAATATATTATCCCCAATGTAATGTCTATTGTTGGAATATATTATCCCTAATGTAATGTCTATTGTTGGAATATATTATCCCTAATGTAATGTCTGTTGTTGGAATATATTATCCCTAATGTAATGTCTGTTGTTGGAATATATTATCCCTAATGTAATGTCTATTGTTGGAATATATTATCCCATATGTAATGTCTATTGTTGGAATATATTATCCCTGTTGTTGGAATATATTATCCCTAATGTAATGTCTGTTGTTGGAATATATTATCCCTAATGTAATATCTATTGTTGGAATATATTATCCCTAATGTAATGTCTGTTGTTGGAATATATTATCCCTAATGTAATGTCTGTTGTTGGAATATATTATCTCTAATGTAATGTCTGTTGTTGGAATATATTATCCCTAATGTAATGTCTATTGTTGGAATATATTATCCCTAATGTAATGTCTGTTGTTGGAATATATTATCCCTAATGTAATGTCTATTGTTGGATTATTATCCCTAATGTAATGTCTGTTGTTGGAATATATTATCCCTAATGTAATGTCTATTGTTGGAATATATTATCCCTAATGTAATGTCTGTTGTTGGAATATATTATCCCTAATGTAATGTCTATTGTTGGAATTTATTATCCCTAATGTAATGTCTATTGTTGGAATATATTATCGCTAATGTAATGTCTGTTGTTGGAATATATTATCCCTAATGTAATGTCTGTTGTTGGAATATATTATCCCTAATGTAATGTCTGTTGTTGGAATATATTATCCCTAATGTAATGTCTATTGTTGGAATATATTATCCCTAATGTAATGTCTGTTGTTGGAATATATTATCCCTAATGTAATGTCTATTGTTGGAATATATTATCCCTAATGTAATGTCTATTGTTGGAATATATTATCCCTAATGTAATGTCTGTTGTTGGAATATATTATCCCTAATGTAATGTCTGTTGTTGGAATATATTATCCCTAATGTAATGTCTGTTGTTGGAATATATTATCCCTAATGTAATGTCTATTGTTGGAATATATTATCCCTAATGTAATGTCTGTTGTTGACATATATTATCCCTAACGTAATGTCTATTGTTGGAATATATTATCCCTAATGTAATGTCTATTGTTGACATATATTATCCCTAATGTAATGTCTGTTGTTGGAATATATTATCGCTAATGTAATGTCTGTTGTTGGAATATATTATCCCTAATGTAATGTCTATTGTTGGAATATATTATCCCTAATGTAATGTCTATTGTTGGAATATATTATCCCTAATGTAATGTCTATTGTTGGAACATATTATCCCTAATGTAATGTCTAATGTTGGAATATATTATCCCTAATGTAATGTCTATTGTTGGAATATATTATCCCTAATGTAATGTCTGTTGTTGGAATATATTATCCCTAATGTAATGTCTATTGTTGGAATATATTATCCCTAATGTAATGTCTATTGTTGGAATAAATTATCCCATATGTAATGTCTATTGTTGGAATATATTATCCCGAATGTAATGTCTGTTGTTGGAATATATTATCCCTAATGTAATGTCTATTGTTGGAATATATTATCCCATATGTAATGTCTATTGTTGACATATATTATCCCTAATGTAATGTCTATTGTTGGAATATATTATCCCTAACGTAATGTCTGTTGTTGGAATATATTATCCCTAATGTAATGTCTATTGTTGGAATATATTATCCCTAATGTAATGTCTATTGTTGACATATATTATCCCTAATGTAATGTCTGTTGTTGGAATATATTATCGCTAATGTAATGTCTATTGTTGGAATATATTTTCCCTAATGTAATGTCTGTTGTTGACATATATTATCCCTAATGTAATGTATATTGTTGGAATATATTATCCCTAATGTAATGTCTGTTGTTGGAATATATTATCCCTAATGTAATGTCTGTTGTTGGAATATATTATCCCTAATGTAATGTCTGTTGTTGGAATATATTATCCCTAATGTAATGTTTGTTGTTGGAATATATTATCCCTAATGTAATGTCTGTTGTTGGAATATATTATCCCTAATGTAATGTCTGTTGTTGGAATATATTATCCCTAATGTAATGTCTATTGTTGGAATATATTATCCCTAATGTAATGTCTATTATTGGAATATATTATCCCTAATGTAATGTCTGTTGTTGGAATATATTATTCCTAATGTAATGTCTATTGTTGGAATATATTATCCCTAATGTAATGTCTGTTGTTGGAATATATTATCCCTAATGTAATGTCTATTGTTGGAATATATTATCGCTAATGTAATGTCTGTTGTTGGAATATATTATCCCTAATGTAATGTCTGTTGTTGGAATATATTATCCCTAATGTAATGTCTATTGTTGGAATATATTATCCCTGTTGTTGGAATATATTATCCCTAATGTAATGTCTGTTGTTGGAATATATTATCCCTAATGTAATGTCTGTTGTTGGAATATATTATCCCTAATGTAATGTCTGTTGTTGGAATATATTATCCCTAATGTAATGTCTGTTGTTGGAATATATTATCCCTAATGTAATGTCTGTTGTTGGAATATATTATCCCTAATGTAATGTCTATTGTTGGAATATATTATCCCTAATGTAATGTCTATTATTGGAATATATTATCCCTAATGTAATGTCTGTTGTTGGAATATATTATTCCTAATGTAATGTCTATTGTTGGAATATATTATCCCTAATGTAATGTCTGTTGTTGGAATATATTATCCCTAATGTAATGTCTATTGTTGGAATATATTATCGCTAATGTAATGTCTGTTGTTGGAATATATTATCCCTAATGTAATGTCTGTTGTTGGAATATATTATCCCTTATGTAATGTCTGTTGTTGGAATATATTATCCCTAATGTAATGTCTATTGTTGGAATATATTATCCCTAATGTAATGTCTGTTGTTGGAATATATTATCCCTAATGTAATGTCTATTGTTGGAATATATTATCCCTAATGTAATGTCTATTGTTGGAATATATTATCCCTAATGTAATGTCTATTGTTGGAATATATTATCCCTAATGTAATGTATATTGTTGGAATATATTATCCCTAATGTAATGTCTATTGTTGGAATATATTATCCCTAATGTAATGTCTGTTGTTGCAATATATTATCCCTAATGTAATGTCTATTGTTGGAATATATTATCCCAAACGTAATGTCTGTTGTTGGAATATATTATCCCTAATGTATTGTCTATTGTTGACATATATTATCCCTAATGTAATGTCTATTGTTGGAATATATTATCCCTAATGTAATGTCTATTGTTGGAATATATTATCCCTAATGTAATGTCTATTGTTGGAATATATTATCGCTAATGTAATGTCTGTTGTTGGAATATATTATCCCTAATGTAATGTCTATTGTTGGAATATATTATCCCTAATGTAATGTCTATTGTTGGAATATATTATCCCTAATGTAATGTCTATTGTTGGAATATATTATCCCTAATGTAATGTCTATTGTTGGAATATATTATCCCTAATGTAATGTCTAATGTTGGAATATATTATCCCTAATGTAATGTCTATTGTTGGAATATATTATCCCTAATGTAATGTCTGTTGTTGGAATATATTATCCCTAATGTAATGTCTGTTGTTGGAATATATTATCCCTAATGTAATGTCTATTGTTGGAATATATTATCCCTGTTGTTGGAATATATTATCCCTAATGTAATGTCTGTTGTTGGAATATATTATCCCAAACGTAATGTCTGTTGTTGGAATATATTATCCCTAATGTAATGTCTGTTGTTGGAATATATTATCCCTAATGTAATGTCTGTTGTTGGAATATATTATCCCTAATGTAATGTCTGTTGTTGGAATATATTATCCCTAATGTAATGTCTGTTGTTGGAATATATTATCCCTAATGTAATGTCTGTTGTTGGAATATATTATCCCTAATGTAATGTCTATTGTTGGAATATATTATCCCTAATGTAATGTCTATTATTGGAATATATTATCCCTAATGTAATGTCTGTTGTTGGAATATATTATTCCTAATGTAATGTCTATTGTTGGAATATATTATCCCTAATGTAATGTCTGTTGTTGGAATATGTTATCCCTAATGTAATGTCTATTGTTGGAATATATTATCGCTAATGTAATGTCTGTTGTTGGAATATATTATCCCTAATGTAATGTCTGTTGTTGGAATATATTATCCCTTATGTAATGTCTGTTGTTGGAATATATTATCCCTAATGTAATGTCTATTGTTGGAATATATTATCCCTAATGTAATGTCTGTTGTTGGAATATATTATCCCTAATGTAATGTCTATTGTTGGAATATATTATCCCTAATGTAATGTCTGTTGTTGGAATATATTATCCCTAATGTAATGTCTATTGTTGGAATTTATTATCCCTAATGTAATGTCTATTGTTGGAATATATTATCGCTAATGTAATGTCTGTTGTTGGAATATATTATCCCTAATGTAATGTCTGTTGTTGGAATATATTATCCCTAATGTAATGTCTGTTGTTGGAATATATTATCCCTAATGTAATGTCTATTGTTGGAATATATTATCCCTAATGTAATGTCTGTTGTTGGAATATATTATCCCTAATGTAATGTCTATTGTTGGAATATATTATCCCTAATGTAATGTCTATTGTTGGAATATATTATCCCTAATGTAATGTCTGTTGTTGGAATATATTATCCCTAATGTAATGTCTGTTGTTGGAATATATTATCCCTAATGTAATGTCTGTTGTTGGAATATATTATCCCTAATGTAATGTCTATTGTTGGAATATATTATCCCTAATGTAATGTCTGTTGTTGACATATATTATCCCTAACGTAATGTCTATTGTTGGAATATATTATCCCTAATGTAATGTCTATTGTTGACATATATTATCCCTAATGTAATGTCTGTTGTTGGAATATATTATCGCTAATGTAATGTCTGTTGTTGGAATATATTATCCCTAATGTAATGTCTATTGTTGGAATATATTATCC
Source organism: Oncorhynchus clarkii lewisi (assembly GCF_045791955.1). Lineage (NCBI taxonomy): Eukaryota > Metazoa > Chordata > Actinopteri > Salmoniformes > Salmonidae > Oncorhynchus > Oncorhynchus clarkii. The sequence goes on along the minus strand of NC_092149.1, from coordinate 12,595,895 downwards.
CTAATGTAATGTCTATTGTTGGAATATATTATCCCTAATGTAATGTCTATTGTTGGAACATATTATCCCTAATGTAATGTCTAATGTTGGAATATATTATCCCTAATGTAATGTCTATTGTTGGAATATATTATCCCTAATGTAATGTCTGTTGTTGGAATATATTATCCCTAATGTAATGTCTATTGTTGGAATATATTATCCCTAATGTAATGTCTATTTTTGGAATAAATTATCCCATATGTAATGTCTATTGTTGGAATATATTATCCCGAATGTAATGTCTGTTGTTGGAATATATTATCCCTAATGTAATGTCTATTGTTGGAATATATTATCCCATATGTAATGTCTATTGTTGACATATATTATCCCTAATGTAATGTCTATTGTTGGAATATATTATCCCTAACGTAATGTCTGTTGTTGGAATATATTATCCCTAATGTAATGTCTATTGTTGGAATATATTATCCCTAATGTAATGTCTATTGTTGACATATATTATCCCTAATGTAATGTCTGTTGTTGGAATATATTATCGCTAATGTAATGTCTATTGTTGGAATATATTTTCCCTAATGTAATGTCTGTTGTTGACATATATTATCCCTAATGTAATGTATATTGTTGGAATATATTATCCCTAATGTAATGTCTGTTGTTGGAATATATTATCCCTAATGTAATGTCTGTTGTTGGAATATATTATCCCTAATGTAATGTCTGTTGTTGGAATATATTATCCCTAATGTAATGTTTGTTGTTGGAATATATTATCCCTAATGTAATGTCTGTTGTTGGAATATATTATCCCTAATGTAATGTCTGTTGTTGGAATATATTATCCCTAATGTAATGTCTATTGTTGGAATATATTATCCCTAATGTAATGTCTATTATTGGAATATATTATCCCTAATGTAATGTCTGTTGTTGGAATATATTATTCCTAATGTAATGTCTATTGTTGGAATATATTATCCCTAATGTAATGTCTGTTGTTGGAATATATTATCCCTAATGTAATGTCTATTGTTGGAATATATTATCGCTAATGTAATGTCTGTTGTTGGAATATATTATCCCTAATGTAATGTCTGTTGTTGGAATATATTATCCCTAATGTAATGTCTATTGTTGGAATATATTATCCCTGTTGTTGGAATATATTATCCCTAATGTAATGTCTGTTGTTGGAATATATTATCCCTAATGTAATGTCTGTTGTTGGAATATATTATCCCTAATGTAATGTCTGTTGTTGGAATATATTATCCCTAATGTAATGTCTGTTGTTGGAATATATTATCCCTAATGTAATGTCTGTTGTTGGAATATATTATCCCTAATGTAATGTCTATTGTTGGAATATATTATCCCTAATGTAATGTCTATTATTGGAATATATTATCCCTAATGTAATGTCTGTTGTTGGAATATATTATTCCTAATGTAATGTCTATTGTTGGAATATATTATCCCTAATGTAATGTCTGTTGTTGGAATATATTATCCCTAATGTAATGTCTATTGTTGGAATATATTATCCCTAATGTAATGTCTGTTGTTGGAATATATTATCCCTAATGTAATGTCTATTGTTGGAATTTATTATCCCTAATGTAATGTCTATTGTTGGAATATATTATCGCTAATGTAATGTCTGTTGTTGGAATATATTATCCCTAATGTAATGTCTGTTGTTGGAATATATTATCCCTAATGTAATGTCTGTTGTTGGAATATATTATCCCTAATGTAATGTCTATTGTTGGAATATATTATCCCTAATGTAATGTCTGTTGTTGGAATATATTATCCCTAATGTAATGTCTATTGTTGGAATATATTATCCCTAATGTAATGTCTATTGTTGGAATATATTATCCCTAATGTAATGTCTGTTGTTGGAATATATTATCCCTAATGTAATGTCTGTTGTTGGAATATATTATCCCTAATGTAATGTCTGTTGTTGGAATATATTATCCCTAATGTAATGTCTATTGTTGGAATATATTATCCCTAATGTAATGTCTGTTGTTGACATATATTATCCCTAACGTAATGTCTATTGTTGGAATATATTATCCCTAATGTAATGTCTATTGTTGACATATATTATCCCTAATGTAATGTCTGTTGTTGGAATATATTATCGCTAATGTAATGTCTGTTGTTGGAATATATTATCCCTAATGTAATGTCTATTGTTGGAATATATTATCCCTAATGTAATGTCTATTGTTGGAATATATTATCCCTAATGTAATGTCTATTGTTGGAACATATTATCCCTAATGTAATGTCTAATGTTGGAATATATTATCCCTAATGTAATGTCTATTGTTGGAATATATTATCCCTAATGTAATGTCTGTTGTTGGAATATATTATCCCTAATGTAATGTCTATTGTTGGAATATATTATCCCTAATGTAATGTCTATTGTTGGAATAAATTATCCCATATGTAATGTCTATTGTTGGAATATATTATCCCGAATGTAATGTCTGTTGTTGGAATATATTATCCCTAATGTAATGTCTATTGTTGGAATATATTATCCCATATGTAATGTCTATTGTTGACATATATTATCCCTAATGTAATGTCTATTGTTGGAATATATTATCCCTAACGTAATGTCTGTTGTTGGAATATATTATCCCTAATGTAATGTCTATTGTTGGAATATATAATCCCTAATGTAATGTCTATTGTTGACATATATTATCCCTAATGTAATGTCTGTTGTTGGAATATATTATCGCTAATGTAATGTCTATTGTTGGAATATATTTTCCCTAATGTAATGTCTGTTGTTGACATATATTATCCCTAATGTAATGTATATTGTTGGAATATATTATCCCTAATGTAATGTCTGTTGTTGGAATATATTATCCCTAATGTAATGTCTGTTGTTGGAATATATTATCCCTAATGTAATGTCTGTTGTTGGAATATATTATCCCTAATGTAATGTTTGTTGATGGAATATATTATCCCTAATGTAATGTCTGTTGTTGGAATATATTATCCCTAATGTAATGTCTGTTGTTGGAATATATTATCCCTAATGTAATGTCTATTGTTGGAATATATTATCCCTAATGTAATGTCTATTATTGGAATATATTATCCCTAATGTAATGTCTGTTGTTGGAATATATTATTCCTAATGTAATGTCTATTGTTGGAATATATTATCCCTAATGTAATGTCTGTTGTTGGAATATATTATCCCTAATGTAATGTCTATTGTTGGAATATATTATCGCTAATGTAATGTCTGTTGTTGGAATATATTATCCCTAATGTAATGTCTGTTGTTGGAATATATTATCCCTAATGTAATGTCTATTGTTGGAATATATTATCCCTGTTGTTGGAATATATTATCCCTAATGTAATGTCTGTTGTTGGAATATATTATCCCTAATGTAATGTCTGTTGTTGGAATATATTATCCCTAATGTAATGTCTGTTGTTGGAATATATTATCCCTAATGTAATGTCTGTTGTTGGAATATATTATCCCTAATGTAATGTCTGTTGTTGGAATATATTATCCCTAATGTAATGTCTATTGTTGGAATATATTATCCCTAATGTAATGTCTATTATTGGAATATATTATCCCTAATGTAATGTCTGTTGTTGGAATATATTATTCCTAATGTAATGTCTATTGTTGGAATATATTATCCCTAATGTAATGTCTGTTGTTGGAATATATTATCCCTAATGTAATGTCTATTGTTGGAATATATTATCGCTAATGTAATGTCTGTTGTTGGAATATATTATCCCTAATGTAATGTCTGTTGTTGGAATATATTATCCCTTATGTAATGTCTGTTGTTGGAATATATTATCCCTAATGTAATGTCTATTGTTGGAATATATTATCCCTAATGTAATGTCTGTTGTTGGAATATATTATCCCTAATGTAATGTCTATTGTTGGAATATATTATCCCTAATGTAATGTCTATTGTTGGAATATATTATCCCTAATGTAATGTCTATTGTTGGAATATATTATCCCTAATGTAATGTATATTGTTGGAATATATTATCCCTAATGTAATGTCTATTGTTGGAATATATTATCCCTAATGTAATGTCTGTTGTTGCAATATATTATCCCTAATGTAATGTCTATTGTTGGAATATATTATCCCAAACGTAATGTCTGTTGTTGGAATATATTATCCCTAATGTATTGTCTATTGTTGACATATATTATCCCTAATGTAATGTCTATTGTTGGAATATATTATCCCTAATGTAATGTCTATTGTTGGAATATATTATCCCTAATGTAATGTCTATTGTTGGAATATATTATCGCTAATGTAATGTCTGTTGTTGGAATATATTATCCCTAATGTAATGTCTATTGTTGGAATATATTATCCCTAATGTAATGTCTATTGTTGGAATATATTATCCCTAATGTAATGTCTATTGTTGGAATATATTATCCCTAATGTAATGTCTATTGTTGGAATATATTATCCCTAATGTAATGTCTAATGTTGGAATATATTATCCCTAATGTAATGTCTATTGTTGGAATATATTATCCCTAATGTAATGTCTGTTGTTGGAATATATTATCCCTAATGTAATGTCTGTTGTTGGAATATATTATCCCTAATGTAATGTCTATTGTTGGAATATATTATCCCTGTTGTTGGAATATATTATCCCTAATGTAATGTCTGTTGTTGGAATATATTATCCCAAACGTAATGTCTGTTGTTGGAATATATTATCCCTAATGTAATGTCTGTTGTTGGAATATATTATCCCTAATGTAATGTCTGTTGTTGGAATATATTATCCCTAATGTAATGTCTATTGTTGGAATATATTATCCCTAATGTAATGTCTATTATTGGAATATATTATCCCTAATGTAATGTCTGTTGTTGGAATATATTATTCCTAATGTAATGTCTATTGTTGGAATATATTATCCCTAATGTAATGTCTGTTGTTGGAATATGTTATCCCTAATGTAATGTCTATTGTTGGAATATATTATCGCTAATGTAATGTCTGTTGTTGGAATATATTATCCCTAATGTAATGTCTGTTGTTGGAATATATTATCCCTTATGTAATGTCTGTTGTTGGAATATATTATCCCTAATGTAATGTCTATTGTTGGAATATATTATCCCTAATGTAATGTCTGTTGTTGGAATATATTATCCCTAATGTAATGTCTATTGTTGGAATATATTATCCCTAATGTAATGTCTGTTGTTGGAATATATTATCCCTAATGTAATGTCTATTGTTGGAATTTATTATCCCTAATGTAATGTCTATTGTTGGAATATATTATCGCTAATGTAATGTCTGTTGTTGGAATATATTATCCCTAATGTAATGTCTGTTGTTGGAATATATTATCCCTAATGTAATGTCTGTTGTTGGAATATATTATCCCTAATGTAATGTCTATTGTTGGAATATATTATCCCTAATGTAATGTCTGTTGTTGGAATATATTATCCCTAATGTAATGTCTATTGTTGGAATATATTATCCCTAATGTAATGTCTATTGTTGGAATATATTATCCCTAATGTAATGTCTGTTGTTGGAATATATTATCCCTAATGTAATGTCTGTTGTTGGAATATATTATCCCTAATGTAATGTCTGTTGTTGGAATATATTATCCCTAATGTAATGTCTATTGTTGGAATATATTATCCCTAATGTAATGTCTGTTGTTGACATATATTATCCCTAACGTAATGTCTATTGTTGGAATATATTATCCCTAATGTAATGTCTATTGTTGACATATATTATCCCTAATGTAATGTCTGTTGTTGGAATATATTATCGCTAATGTAATGTCTGTTGTTGGAATATATTATCCCTAATGTAATGTCTATTGTTGGAATATATTATCCCTAATGTAATGTCTATTGTTGGAATATATTATCCCTAATGTAATGTCTATTGTTGGAACATATTATCCCTAATGTAATGTCTAATGTTGGAATATATTATCCCTAATGTAATGTCTATTGTTGGAATATATTATCCCTAATGTAATGTCTGTTGTTGGAATATATTATCCCTAATGTAATGTCTATTGTTGGAATATATTATCCCTAATGTAATGTCTATTTTTGGAATAAATTATCCCATATGTAATGTCTATTGTTGGAATATATTATCCCGAATGTAATGTCTGTTGTTGGAATATATTATCCCTAATGTAATGTCTATTGTTGGAATATATTATCCCATATGTAATGTCTATTGTTGACATATATTATCCCTAATGTAATGTCTATTGTTGGAATATATTATCCCTAACGTAATGTCTGTTGTTGGAATATATTATCCCTAATGTAATGTCTATTGTTGGAATATATTATCCCTAATGTAATGTCTATTGTTGACATATATTATCCCTAATGTAATGTCTGTTGTTGGAATATATTATCGCTAATGTAATGTCTATTGTTGGAATATATTTTCCCTAATGTAATGTCTGTTGTTGACATATATTATCCCTAATGTAATGTATATTGTTGGAATATATTATCCCTAATGTAATGTCTGTTGTTGGAATATATTATCCCTAATGTAATGTCTGTTGTTGGAATATATTATCCCTAATGTAATGTCTGTTGTTGGAATATATTATCCCTAATGTAATGTTTGTTGTTGGAATATATTATCCCTAATGTAATGTCTGTTGTTGGAATATATTATCCCTAATGTAATGTCTGTTGTTGGAATATATTATCCCTAATGTAATGTCTATTGTTGGAATATATTATCCCTAATGTAATGTCTATTATTGGAATATATTATCCCTAATGTAATGTCTGTTGTTGGAATATATTATTCCTAATGTAATGTCTATTGTTGGAATATATTATCCCTAATGTAATGTCTGTTGTTGGAATATATTATCCCTAATGTAATGTCTATTGTTGGAATATATTATCGCTAATGTAATGTCTGTTGTTGGAATATATTATCCCTAATGTAATGTCTGTTGTTGGAATATATTATCCCTAATGTAATGTCTATTGTTGGAATATATTATCCCTGTTGTTGGAATATATTATCCCTAATGTAATGTCTGTTGTTGGAATATATTATCCCTAATGTAATGTCTGTTGTTGGAATATATTATCCCTAATGTAATGTCTGTTGTTGGAATATATTATCCCTAATGTAATGTCTGTTGTTGGAATATATTATCCCTAATGTAATGTCTGTTGTTGGAATATATTATCCCTAATGTAATGTCTATTGTTGGAATATATTATCCCTAATGTAATGTCTATTATTGGAATATATTATCCCTAATGTAATGTCTGTTGTTGGAATATATTATTCCTAATGTAATGTCTATTGTTGGAATATATTATCCCTAATGTAATGTCTGTTGTTGGAATATATTATCCCTAATGTAATGTCTATTGTTGGAATATATTATCGCTAATGTAATGTCTGTTGTTGGAATATATTATCCCTAATGTAATGTCTGTTGTTGGAATATATTATCCCTTATGTAATGTCTGTTGTTGGAATATATTATCCCTAATGTAATGTCTATTGTTGGAATATATTATCCCTAATGTAATGTCTGTTGTTGGAATATATTATCCCTAATGTAATGTCTATTGTTGGAATATATTATCCCTAATGTAATGTCTATTGTTGGAATATATTATCCCTAATGTAATGTCTATTGTTGGAATATATTATCCCTAATGTAATGTATATTGTTGGAATATATTATCCCTAATGTAATGTCTATTGTTGGAATATATTATCCCTAATGTAATGTCTGTTGTTGGAATATATTATCCCTAATGTAATGTCTATTGTTGGAATATATTATCCCAAACGTAATGTCTGTTGTTGGAATATATTATCCCTAATGTATTGTCTATTGTTGACATATATTATCCCTAATGTAATGTCTATTGTTGGAATATATTATCCCTAATGTAATGTCTATTGTTGGAATATATTATCCCTAATGTAATGTCTATTGTTGGAATATATTATCGCTAATGTAATGTCTGTTGTTGGAATATATTATCCCTAATGTAATGTCTATTGTTGGAATATATTATCCCTAATGTAATGTCTATTGTTGGAATATATTATCCCTAATGTAATGTCTATTGTTGGAATATATTATCCCTAATGTAATGTCTATTGTTGGAATATATTATCCCTAATGTAATGTCTAATGTTGGAATATATTATCCCTAATGTAATGTCTATTGTTGGAATATATTATCCCTAATGTAATGTCTGTTGTTGGAATATATTATCCCTAATGTAATGTCTGTTGTTGGAATATATTATCCCTAATGTAATGTCTATTGTTGGAATATATTATCCCTGTTGTTGGAATATATTATCCCTAATGTAATGTCTGTTGTTGGAATATATTATCCCAAACGTAATGTCTGTTGTTGGAATATATTATCCCTAATGTAATGTCTGTTGTTGGAATATATTATCCCTAATGTAATGTCTGTTGTTGGAATATATTATCCCTAATGTAATGTCTGTTGTTGGAATATATTATCCCTAATGTAATGTCTGTTGTTGGAATATATTATCCCTAATGTAATGTCTGTTGTTGGAATATATTATCCCTAATGTAATGTCTATTGTTGGAATATATTATCCCTAATGTAATGTCTATTATTGGAATATATTATCCCTAATGTAATGTCTGTTGTTGGAATATATTATTCCTAATGTAATGTCTATTGTTGGAATATATTATCCCTAATGTAATGTCTGTTGTTGGAATATATTATCCCTAATGTAATGTCTATTGTTGGAATATATTATCGCTAATGTAATGTCTGTTGTTGGAATATATTATCCCTAATGTAATGTCTGTTGTTGGAATATATTATCCCTTATGTAATGTCTGTTGTTGGAATATATTATCCCTAATGTAATGTCTATTGTTGGAATATATTATCCCTAATGTAATGTCTGTTGTTGGAATATATTATCCCTAATGTAATGTCTATTGTTGGAATATATTATCCCTAATGTAATGTCTATTGTTGGAATATATTATCCCTAATGTAATGTCTATTGTTGGAATATATTATCCCTAATGTAATGTATATTGTTGGAATATATTATCCCTAATGTAATGTCTATTGTTGGAATATATTATCCCTAATGTAATGTCTGTTGTTGGAATATATTATCCCTAATGTAATGTCTATTGTTGGAATATATTATCCCAAACGTAATGTCTGTTGTTGGAATATATTATCCCTAATGTATTGTCTATTGTTGACATATATTATCCCTAATGTAATGTCTATTGTTGGAATATATTATCCCTAATGTAATGTCTATTGTTGGAATATATTATCCCTAATGTAATGTCTATTGTTGGAATATATTATCGCTAATGTAATGTCTGTTGTTGGAATATATTATCCCTAATGTAATGTCTATTGTTGGAATATATTATCCCTAATGTAATGTCTATTGTTGGAATATATTATCCCTAATGTAATGTCTATTGTTGGAATATATTATCCCTAATGTAATGTCTATTGTTGGAATATATTATCCCTAATGTAATGTCTAATGTTGGAATATATTATCCCTAATGTAATGTCTATTGTTGGAATATATTATCCCTAATGTAATGTCTGTTGTTGGAATATATTATCCCTAATGTAATGTCTGTTGTTGGAATATATTATCCCTAATGTAATGTCTATTGTTGGAATATATTATCCCTGTTGTTGGAATATATTATCCCTAATGTAATGTCTGTTGTTGGAATATATTATCCCTAATGTAATGTCTATTGTTGGAATATATTATCCCTAATGTAATGTCTGTTGTTGGAATATATTATCCCTAATGTAATGTCTGTTGTTGGAATATATTATCCCTAATGTAATGTCTATTGTTGGAATATATTATCCCTAATGTAATGTCTGTTGTTGGAATATATTATCCCTAATGTAATGTCTATTGTTGGAATATATTATCCCTAATGTAATGTCTGTTGTTGGAATATATTATCCCTAATGTAATGTCTATTGTTGGAATATATTATCCCTAATGTAATGTCTGTTGTTGGAATATATTATCCCTAATGTAATGTCCATTGCTGGAATTTATTATCCCTAATGTAATGTCTATTGTTGGAATATATTATCGCTAATGTAATGTCTGTTGTTGGAATATATTATCCCTAATGTAATGTCTGTTTTTGGAATATATTATCCCTAATGTAATGTCTGTTGTTGGAATATATTGTCCCTAATGTAATGTCTATTGTTGGAATATATTATCCCTAATGTAATGTCTGTTGTTGGAATATATTATCCCTAATGTAATGTCTATTGTTGGAATATATTATCCCTAATGTAATGTCTATTGTTGGAATATATTATCCCTAATGTAATGTCTATTGTTGGAATATATTATCCCTAATGTAATGTCTGTTGTTGGAATATATTATCCCTAATGTAATGTCTGTTGTTGGAATATATTATCCCTAATGTAATGTCTATTGTTGGAATATATTATCCCTAATGTAATGTCTGTTGTTGGAATATATTATCCCTAATGTAATGTCTATTGCTGGAATTTATTATCCCTAATGTAATGTCTATTGTTGGAATATATTATCGCTAATGTAATGTCTGTTTTTGGAATATATTATCCCTAATGTAATGTCTGTTGTTGGAATATATTGTCCCTAATGTAATGTCTATTGTTGGAATATATTATCCCTAATGTAATGTCTATTGTTGACATATATTATCCCTAATGTAATGTCTGTTGTTGGAATATATTATCGCTAATGTAATGTCTATTGTTGGAATATATTATCCCTAATGTAATGTCTGTTGTTGGAATATATTATCCCTAATGTAATGTCTATTGTTGGAATATATTATCCCTAATGTAATGTCTATTGTTGGAATATATTATCCCTAATGTAATGTCTATTGTTGGAATATATTATCCCTAATGTAATGTCTAATGTTGGAATATATTATCCCTAATGTAATGTCTATTGTTGGAATATATTATCCCTAATGTAATGTCTGTTGTTGGAATATATTATCCCTAATGTAATGTCTGTTGTTGGAATATATTATCCCTAATGTAATGTCTATTGTTGGAATATATTATCCCTAATGTAATGTCTGTTGTTGGAATATATTATCCCTAATGTAATGTCTATTGTTGGAATATATTATCCCTAATGTAATGTCTGTTGTTGGAATATATTATCCCTAATGTAATGTCCATTGCTGGAATTTATTATCCCTAATGTAATGTCTATTGTTGGAATATATTATCGCTAATGTAATGTCTGTTGTTGGAATATATTATCCCTAATGTAATGTCTGTTTTTGGAATATATTATCCCTAATGTAATGTCTGTTGTTGGAATATATTGTCCCTAATGTAATGTCTATTGTTGGAATATATTATCCCTAATGTAATGTCTGTTGTTGGAATATATTATCCCTAATGTAATGTCTATTGTTGGAATATATTATCCCTAATGTAATGTCTATTGTTGGAATATATTATCCCTAATGTAATGTCTATTGTTGGAATATATTATCCCTAATGTAATGTCTGTTGTTGGAATATATTATCCCTAATGTAATGTCTGTTGTTGGAATATATTATCCCTAATGTAATGTCTATTGTTGGAATATATTATCCCTAATGTAATGTCTGTTGTTGGAATATATTATCCCTAATGTAATGTCTATTGCTGGAATTTATTATCCCTAATGTAATGTCTATTGTTGGAATATATTATCGCTAATGTAATGTCTGTTGTTGGAATATATTATCCCTAATGTAATGTCTGTTTTTGGAATATATTATCCCTAATGTAATGTCTGTTGTTGGAATATATTGTCCCTAATGTAATGTCTATTGTTGGAATATATTATCCCTAATGTAATGTCTATTGTTGACATATATTATCCCTAATGTAATGTCTGTTGTTGGAATATATTATCGCTAATGTAATGTCTATTGTTGGAATATATTATCCCTAATGTAATGTCTGTTGTTGGAATATATTATCCCTAATGTAATGTCTATTGTTGGAATATATTATCCCTAATGTAATGTCTATTGTTGGAATATATTATCCCTAATGTAATGTCTATTGTTGGAATATATTATCCCTAATGTAATGTCTAATGTTGGAATATATTATCCCTAATGTAATGTCTATTGTTGGAATATATTATCCCTAATGTAATGTCTGTTGTTGGAATATATTATCCCTAATGTAATGTCTATTGTTGGAATATATTATCCCTAATGCAATGTCTATTGTTGGAATAAATTATCCCATATGTAATGTCTATTGTTGGAATATATTATCCCGAATGTAATGTCTGTTGTTGGAATATATTATCCCTAATGTAATGTCTATTGTTGGAATATATTATCCCATATGTAATGTCTATTGTTGACATATATTATCCCTAATGTAATGTCTATTGTTGGAATATATTATCCCAAACGTAATGTCTGTTGTTGGAATATATTATCCCTAATGTAATGTCTATTGTTGGAATATATTATCCCTAATGTAATGTCTATTGTTGACATATATTATCCCTAATGTAATGTCTGTTGTTGGAATATATTATCGCTAATGTAATGTCTATTGTTGGAATATATTATCCCTAATGTAATGTCTGTTGTTGACATATATTATCCCTAATGTAATGTATATTGTTGGAATATATTATCCCTAATGTAATGTCTGTTGTTGGAATATATTATCCCTAATGTAATGTCTGTTGTTGGAATATATTATCCCTAATGTAATGTCTGTTGTTGGAATATATTATCCCTAATGTAATGTCTGTTGTTGGAATATATTATCCCTAATGTAATGTCTATTGCTGGAATTTATTATCCCTAATGTAATGTCTATTGTTGGAATATATTATCGCTAATGTAATGTCTGTTGTTGGAATATATTATCCCTAATGTAATGTCTGTTTTTGGAATATATTATCCCTAATGTAATGTCTGTTGTTGGAATATATTGTCCCTAATGTAATGTCTATTGTTGGAATATATTATCCCTAATGTAATGTCTATTGTTGACATATATTATCCCTAATGTAATGTCTGTTGTTGGAATATATTATCGCTAATGTAATGTCTATTGTTGGAATATATTATCGCTAATGTAATGTCTATTGTTGGAATATATTATCCCTAATGTAATGTCTGTTGTTGACATATATTATCCCTAATGTAATGTATATTGTTGGAATATATTATCCCTAATGTAATGTCTGTTGTTGGAATATATTATCCCTAATGTAATGTCTGTTGTTGGAATATATTATCCCTAATGTAATGTCTGTTGTTGGAATATATTATCCCTAATGTAATGTCTGTTGTTGGAATATATTATCCCTAATGTAATGTCTATTGCTGGAATTTATTATCCCTAATGTAATGTCTATTGTTGGAATATATTATCGCTAATGTAATGTCTGTTGTTGGAATATATTATCCCTAATGTAATGTCTGTTTTTGGAATATATTATCCCTAATGTAATGTCTGTTGTTGGAATATATTGTCCCTAATGTAATGTCTATTGTTGGAATATATTATCCCTAATGTAATGTCTGTTGTTGGAATATATTATCCCTAATGTAATGTCTATTGTTGGAATATATTATCCCTAATGTAATGTCTATTGTTGGAATATATTATCCCTAATGTAATGTCTATTGTTGGAATATATTATCCCTAATGTAATGTCTAATGTTGGAATATATTATCCCTAATGTAATGTCTATTGTTGGAATATATTATCCCTAATGTAATGTCTGTTGTTGGAATATATTATCCCTAATGTAATGTCTATTGTTGGAATATATTATCCCTAATGCAATGTCTATTTTTGGAATAAATTATCCCATATGTAATGTCTATTGTTGGAATATATTATCCCGAATGTAATGTCTGTTGTTGGAATATATTATCCCTAATGTAATGTCTATTGTTGGAATATATTATCCCATATGTAATGTCTATTGTTGACATATATTATCCCTAATGTAATGTCTATTGTTGGAATATATTATCCCAAACGTAATGTCTGTTGTTGGAATATATTATCCCTAATGTAATGTCTATTGTTGGAATATATTATCCCTAATGTAATGTCTATTGTTGACATATATTATCCCTAATGTAATGTCTGTTGTTGGAATATATTATCGCTAATGTAATGTCTATTGTTGGAATATATTATCCCTAATGTAATGTCTGTTGTTGACATATATTATCCCTAATGTAATGTATATTGTTGGAATATATTATCCCTAATGTAATGTCTGTTGTTGGAATATATTATCCCTAATGTAATGTCTGTTGTTGGAATATATTATCCCTAATGTAATGTCTGTTGTTGGAATATATTATCCCTAATGTAATGTCTGTTGTTGGAATATATTATCCCTAATGTAATGTCTGTTGTTGGAATATATTATCCCTAATGTAATGTCTGTTGTTGGAATATATTATCCCTAATGTAATGTCTATTGTTGGAATATATTATCCCTAATGTAATGTCTATTGTTGGAATATATTATCCCTAATGTAATGTCTGTTGTTGGAATATATTATCCCTAATGTAATGTCTATTGTTGGAATATATTATCCCTAATGTAATGTCTGTTGTAGGAATATATTATCCCTAATGTAATGTCTATTGTTGGAATATATTATCACTAATGTAATGTCTGTTGTTGGAATATATTATCCCTAATGTAATGTCTGTTGTTGGAATATATTATCCCTAATGTAATGTCTGTTGTTGGAATATATTATCCCTAATGTAATGTCTATTGTTGGAATATATTATCCCTAATGTAATGTCTGTTGTTGGAATATATTATCCCTAATGTAATGTCTATTGTTGGAATATATTATCCCTAATGTAATGTCTATTGTTGGAATATATTATCCCTAATGTAATGTCTATTGTTGGAATATATTATCCCTAATGTAATGTCTATTGTTGGAATATATTATCCCTAATGTAATGTCTATTGTTGGAATATATTATCCCTAATGTAATGTCTATTGTTGGAATATATTATCCCTAATGTAATGTCTATTGTTGGAATATATTATCCCTAATGTAATGTCTAATGTTGGAATATATTATCCCTAATGTAATGTCTATTGTTGGAATATATTATCCCTAATGTAATGTCTATTGTTGGAATATATTATCCCTAATGTAATGTCTGTTGTTGGAATATATTATCCCTAATGTAATGTCTGTTGTTGACATATATTATCCCTAATGTAATGTATATTGTTGGAATATATTATCCCTAATGTAATGTCTGTTGTTGGAATATATTATCCCTAATGTAATGTCTGTTGTTGGAATATATTATCCCTAATGTAATGTCTGTTGTTGGAATATATTATCCCTAATGTAATGTCTGTTGTTGACATATATTATCCCTAATGTAATGTATATTGTTGGAATATATTATCCCTAATGTAATGTCTGTTGTTGGAATATATTATCCCTAATGTAATGTCTGTTGTTGGAATATATTATCCCTAATGTAATGTCTGTTGTTGGAATATATTATCCCTAATGTAATGTCTGTTGTTGGAATATATTATCCCTAATGTAATGTCTGTTGTTGGAATATATTATCCCTAATGTAATGTCTGTTGTTGGAATATATTATCCCTAATGTAATGTCTATTGTTGGAATATATTATCCCTAATGTAATGTCTATTGTTGGAATATATTATCCCTAATGTAATGTCTGTTGTTGGAATATATTATCCCTAATGTAATGTCTGTTGTTGGAATATATTATCCCTAATGTAATGTCTGTTGTTGGAATATATTATCCCTAATGTAATGTCTGTTGTTGGAATATATTATCCCTAATGTAATGTCTGTTGTTGGAATATATTATCCCTAATGTAATGTCTGTTGTTGGAATATATTATCCCTAATGTAATGTCTATTGTTGGAATATATTATCCCTAATGTAATGTCTATTGTTGGAATATATTATCCCTAATGTAATGTCTGTTGTTGGAATATATTATCCCTAATGTAATGTCTATTGTTGGAATATATTATCCCTAATGTAATGTCTGTTGTAGGAATATATTATCCCTAATGTAATGTCTATTGTTGGAATATATTATCACTAATGTAATGTCTGTTGTTGGAATATATTATCCCTAATGTAATGTCTGTTGTTGGAATATATTATCCCTAATGTAATGTCTGTTGTTGGAATATATTATCCCTAATGTAATGTCTATTGTTGGAATATATTATCCCTAATGTAATGTCTGTTGTTGGAATATATTATCCCTAATGTAATGTCTATTGTTGGAATATATTATCCCTAATGTAATGTCTATTGTTGGAATATATTATCCCTAATGTAATGTCTATTGTTGGAATAAATTATCCCTAATGTAATGTCTATTGTTGGAATATATTATCCCTAATGTAATGTCTATTGTTGGAATATATTATCCCTAATGTAATGTCTATTGTTGGAATATATTATCCCTAATGTAATGTCTATTGTTGGAATATATTATCCCTAATGTAATGTCTAATGTTGGAATATATTATCCCTAATGTAATGTCTATTGTTGGAATATATTATCCCTAATGTAATGTCTATTGTTGGAATATATTATCCCTAATGTAATGTCTGTTGTTGGAATATATTATCCCTAATGTAATGTCTGTTGTTGGAATATATTATCCCTAATGTAATGTCTATTGTTGGAATATATTATCCCTAATGTAATGTCTGTTGTTGACATATATTATCCCTAACGTAATGTCTATTGTTGGAATATATTATCCCTAATGTAATGTATATTGTTGACATATATTATCCCTAATGTAATGTCTGTTGTTGGAATATATTATCGCTAATGTAATGTCTATTGTTGGAATATATTATCCCTAATGTAATTTCTGTTGTTGGAATATATTATCCCTTACGTAATGTCTATTGTTGGAATATATTATCCCTGATGTAATGTCTGTTGTTGGAATATATTATCCCTAATGTAATGTCTATTGATGGAATATATTATCCGTAATGTAATGTCTGTTGTTGGAATATATTATCCCCAATGTAATGTCTATTGTTGGAATATATTATCCCCAATGTAATGTCTATTGTTGGAATATATTATCCCTAATGTAATGTCTGTTGTTGGAATATATTATCCCTAATGTAATGTCTGTTGTTGGAATATATTATCCCAAACGTAATGTCTGTTGTTGGAATATATTATCCCTAATGTAATGTCTATTGTTGGAATATATTATCCCTAATGTAATGTCTATTGTTGGAATATATTATCCCTAATGTAATGTCTGTTGTTGGAATATATTATCCCTAATGTAATGTCTGTTGTTGGAATATATTATCCCTAATGTAATGTCTGTTGTTGGAATATATTATCCCTAATGTAATGTCTATTGATGGAATATATTATCCCTAATGTAATGTCTGTTGTTGGAATATATTATCCCTAATGTAATGTCTATTGTTGGAATATATTATCCCTAATGTAATGTCTATTGTTGGAATATATTATCCCTAATGTAATGTCTATTGTTGGAATATATTATCCCTAATGTAATGTCTATTGTTGGAATATATTATCCCTAATGTAATGTCTATTGTTGGAATATATTATCCCTAATGTAATGTCTATTGTTGGAATATATTATCCCTAATGTAATGTCTATTGTTGGAATATATTATCCCTAATGTAATGTCTAATGTTGGAATATATTATCCCTAATGTAATGTCTATTGTTGGAATATATTATCCCTAATGTAATGTCTATTGTTGGAATATATTATCCCTAATGTAATGTCTGTTGTTGGAATATATTATCCCTAATGTAATGTCTGTTGTTGGAATATATTATCCCTAATGTAATGTCTATTGTTGGAATATATTATCCCTAATGTAATGTCTGTTGTTGACATATATTATCCCTAACGTAATGTCTATTGTTGGAATATATTATCCCTAATGTAATGTATATTGTTGACATATATTATCCCTAATGTAATGTCTGTTGTTGGAATATATTATCGCTAATGTAATGTCTATTGTTGGAATATATTATCCCTAATGTAATGTCTGTTGTTGGAATATATTATCCCTTACGTAATGTCTATTGTTGGAATATATTATCCCTGATGTAATGTCTGTTGTTGGAATATATTATCCCTAATGTAATGTCTATTGATGGAATATATTATCCGTAATGTAATGTCTGTTGTTGGAATATATTATCCCCAATGTAATGTCTATTGTTGGAATATATTATCCCCAATGTAATGTCTATTGTTGGAATATATTATCCCTAATGTAATGTCTGTTGTTGGAATATATTATCCCTAATGTAATGTCTGTTGTTGGAATATATTATCCCTAATGTAATGTCTGTTGTTGGAATATATTATCCCTAATGTAATGTCTATTGTTGGAATATATTATCCCTAATGTAATGTCTGTTGTTGACATATGTTATCCCTAACGTAATGTCTATTGTTGGAATATATTATCCCTAATGTAATGTCTATTGTTGACATATATTATCCCTAATGTAATGTCTATTGTTGGAATATATTATCCCTAATGTAATGTCTATTGTTGGAATATATTATCCCTAATGTAATGTCTATTGTTGGAATATATTATCCCTAATGTAATGTCTAATGTTGGAATATATTATCCCTAATGTAATGTCTATTGTTGGAATATATTATCCCTAATGTAATGTCTGTTGTTGACATATATTATCCCTAATGTAATGTCTATTGTTGGAATATATTATCCCTAATGTAATGTCTATTGTTGGAATATATTATCCCTAATGTAATGTCTGTTGTTGGAATATATTATCCCTAATGTAATGTCTGTTGTTGGAATATATTATCCCTAATGTAATGTCTATTGTTGGAATATATTATCCCTAATGTAATGTCTATTGTTGGAATATATTATCCCTAATGTAATGTCTGTTGTTGACATATATTATTCCTAATGTAATGTCTGTTGTTGGAATATATTATCCCTAATGTAATGTCTATTGTTGGAATATATTATCCCTAATGTAATGTCTGTTGTTGGAATATATTATCCCTAATGTAATGTCTGTTGTTGGAATATATTATCCCTAATGTAATGTCTGTTGTTGGAATATATTATCCCTAATGTAATGTCTGTTGTTGGAATATATTATCCCTAATGTAATGTCTATTGTTGGAATATATTATCCCTAATGTAATGTCTATTGTTGGAATATATTATCCCTAATGTAATGTCTGTTGTTGGAATATATTATCCCTAATGTAATGTCTATTGTTGGAATATATTATCCCTAATGTAATGTCTGTTGTTGGAATATATTATCCCTAATGTAATGTCTATTGTTGGAATATATTATCCCTAATGTAATGTCTGTTGTTGGAATATATTATCCCTAATGTAATGTCTGTTGTTGGAATATATTATCCCTAATGTAATGTCTGTTGTTGGAATATATTATCCCTAATGTAATGTCTATTGATGGAATATATTATCCCTAATGTAATGTCTGTTGTTGGAATATATTATCCCTAATGTAATGTCTATTGTTGGAATATATTATCCCTAATGTAATGTCTATTGTTGGAATATATTATCCCTAATGTAATGTCTATTGTTGGAATATATTATCCCTAATGTAATGTCTATTGTTGGAATATATTATCCCTAATGTAATGTCTATTGTTGGAATATATTATCCCTAATGTAATGTCTATTGTTGGAATATATTATCCCTAATGTAATGTCTATTGTTGGAATATATTATCCCTAATGTAATGTCTAATGTTGGAATATATTATCCCTAATGTAATGTCTATTGTTGGAATATATTATCCCTAATGTAATGTCTATTGTTGGAATATATTATCCCTAATGTAATGTCTGTTGTTGGAATATATTATCCCTAATGTAATGTCTGTTGTTGGAATATATTATCCCTAATGTAATGTCTATTGTTGGAATATATTATCCCTAATGTAATGTCTGTTGTTGACATATATTATCCCTAACGTAATGTCTATTGTTGGAATATATTATCCCTAATGTAATGTATATTGTTGACATATATTATCCCTAATGTAATGTCTGTTGTTGGAATATATTATCGCTAATGTAATGTCTATTGTTGGAATATATTATCCCTAATGTAATGTCTGTTGTTGGAATATATTATCCCTTACGTAATGTCTATTGTTGGAATATATTATCCCTGATGTAATGTCTGTTGTTGGAATATATTATCCCTAATGTAATGTCTATTGATGGAATATATTATCCGTAATGTAATGTCTGTTGTTGGAATATATTATCCCCAATGTAATGTCTATTGTTGGAATATATTATCCCCAATGTAATGTCTATTGTTGGAATATATTATCCCTAATGTAATGTCTGTTGTTGGAATATATTATCCCTAATGTAATGTCTGTTGTTGGAATATATTATCCCTAATGTAATGTCTGTTGTTGGAATATATTATCCCTAATGTAATGTCTATTGTTGGAATATATTATCCCTAATGTAATGTCTGTTGTTGACATATGTTATCCCTAACGTAATGTCTATTGTTGGAATATATTATCCCTAATGTAATGTCTATTGTTGACATATATTATCCCTAATGTAATGTCTATTGTTGGAATATATTATCCCTAATGTAATGTCTATTGTTGGAATATATTATCCCTAATGTAATGTCTATTGTTGGAATATATTATCCCTAATGTAATGTCTAATGTTGGAATATATTATCCCTAATGTAATGTCTATTGTTGGAATATATTATCCCTAATGTAATGTCTGTTGTTGACATATATTATCCCTAATGTAATGTCTATTGTTGGAATATATTATCCCTAATGTAATGTCTATTGTTGGAATATATTATCCCTAATGTAATGTCTGTTGTTGGAATATATTATCCCTAATGTAATGTCTGTTGTTGGAATATATTATCCCTAATGTAATGTCTATTGTTGGAATATATTATCCCTAATGTAATGTCTATTGTTGGAATATATTATCCCTAATGTAATGTCTGTTGTTGACATATATTATTCCTAATGTAATGTCTGTTGTTGGAATATATTATCCCTAATGTAATGTCTATTGTTGGAATATATTATCCCTAATGTAATGTCTGTTGTTGGAATATATTATCCTTAATGTAATGTCTATTGTTGGAATGTATTATCCCTAATGTAATGTCTATTGTTGGAATATATTATCCCTAATGTAATGTCTATTGTTGGAATATATTATCCCTAATGCAATGTCTATTGTTGGAATATATTATCCCACATGTAATGTCTATTGTTGACATATATTATCCCTAATGTAATGTCTATTGTTGGAATATATTATCCCTAACGTAATGTCTGTTGTTGGAATATATTATCCCTAATGTAATGTCTATTGTTGGAATATATTATCCCTAATGTAATGTCTATTGTTGGAATATATTATCCCTAATGTAATGTCTGTTGTTGACATATATTATCCCTAACGTAATGTCTATTGTTGGAATTTATAATCCCTAATGTAATGTCTATTGTTGGAATATATTATCGCTAATGTAATGTCTGTTGTTGGAATATATTATCCCTAATGTAATGTCTGTTGTTGGAATATATTATCCCTAATGTAATGTCTGTTGTTGGAATATATTATCCCTAATGTAATGTCTATTGTTGGAATATATTATCCCTATTGTAATGTCTGTTGTTGGAATATATTATCCCTAATGTAATGTCTATTGTTGGAATATATTATCCCTAATGTAATGTCTATTGTTGGAATATATTATCCCTAATGTAATGTCTATTGTTGGAATATATTATCCCTAATGTAATGTCTGTTGTTGGAATATATTATCCCTAATGTAATGTCTGTTGTTGGAATATATTATCCCTAATGAAATGTCTATTGTTGGAATATATTATCCCTAATGTAATGTCTGTTGTTGACATATATTATCCCTAACGTAATGTCTATTGTTGGAATATATTATCCCTAATGTAATGTCTATTGTTGACATATATTATCCCTAATGTAATGTCTGTTGTTGGAATATATTATCGCTAATGTAATGTCTATTGTTGGAATATATTATCCCTAATGTAATGTCTGTTGTTGGAATATATTATCCCTAATGTAATGTCTATTGTAGGAATATATTATCCCTAATGTAATGTCTATTGTTGGAATATATTATCCCTAATGTAATGTCTATTGTTGGAATATATTATCCCTAATGTAATGTCTAATGTTGGAATATATTATCCCTACTGTAATGTCTATTGTTGGAATATATTATCCCTAATGTAATGTCTGTTGTTGGAATATATTATCCCTAATGTAATGTCTATTGTTGGAATATATTATCCCTAATGTAATGTCTATTGTTGGAATAAATTATCCCATATGTAATGTCTATTGTTGGAATATATTATCCCGAATGTAATGTCTGTTGTTGGAATATATTATCCCTAATGTAATGTCTATTGTTGGAATATATTATCCCTAATGTAATGTCTATTGTTGACATATATTATCCCTAATGTAATGTCTGTTGTTGGAATATATTATCGCTAATGTAATGTCTATTGTTGGAATATATTATCCCTAATGTAATGTCTGTTGTTGACATATATTATCCCTAATGTAATGTATATTGTTGGAATATATTATCCCTAATGTAATGTCTGTTGTTGGAATATATTATCCCTAATGTAATGTCTGTTGTTGGAATATATTATCCCTAATGTAATGTCTGTTGTTGGAATATATTATCCCTAATGTAATGTCTGTTGTTGGAATATATTATCCCTAATGTAATGTCTGTTGTTGGAATATATTATCCCTAATGTAATGTCTGTTGTTGGAATATATTATCCCTAATGTAATGTCTATTGTTGGAATATATTATCCCTAATGTAATGTCTATTGTTGGAATATATTATCCCTAATGTAATGTCTGTTGTTGGAATATATTATCCCTAATGTAATGTCTATTGTTGGAATATATTATCCCTAATGTAATGTCTGTTGTTGGAATATATTATCCCTAATGTAATGTCTATTGTTGGAATATATTATCACTAATGTAATGTCTGTTGTTGGAATATATTATCCCTAATGTAATGTCTGTTGTTGGAATACATTATCCCTAATGTAATGTCTGTTGTTGGAATATATTATCCCTAATGTAATGTCTATTGTTGGAATATATTATCCCTAATGTAATGTCTGTTGTTGGAATATATTATCCCTAATGTAATGTCTATTGTTGGAATATATTATCCCTAATGTAATGTCTATTGTTGGAATATATTATCCCTAATGTAATGTCTATTGTTGGAATATATTATCCCTAATGTAATGTCTATTGTTGGAATAAATTATCCCATATGTAATGTCTATTGTTGGAATATATTATCCCGAATGTAATGTCTGTTGTTGGAATATATTATCCCTAATGTAATGTCTATTGTTGGAATATATTATCCCATATGTAATGTCTATTGTTGACATATATTATCCCTAATGTAATGTCTATTGTTGGAATATATTATCCCAAACGTAATGTCTGTTGTTGGAATATATTATCCCTAATGTAATGTCTATTGTTGGAATATATTATCCCTAATGTAATGTCTATTGTTGACATATATTATCCCTAATGTAATGTCTGTTGTTGGAATATATTATCGCTAATGTAATGTCTATTGTTGGAATATATTATCCCTAATGTAATGTCTGTTGTTGACATATATTATCCCTAATGTAATGTATATTGTTGGAATATATTATCCCTAATGTAATGTCTGTTGTTGGAATATATTATCCCTAATGTAATGTCTGTTGTTGGAATATATTATCCCTAATGTAATGTCTGTTGTTGGAATATATTATCCCTAATGTAATGTCTGTTGTTGGAATATATTATCCCTAATGTAATGTCTGTTGTTGGAATATATTATCCCTAATGTAATGTCTGTTGTTGGAATATATTATCCCTAATGTAATGTCTATTGTTGGAATATATTATCCCTAATGTAATGTCTATTGTTGGAATATATTATCCCTAATGTAATGTCTGTTGTTGGAATATATTATCCCTAATGTAATGTCTATTGTTGGAATATATTATCCCTAATGTAATGTCTGTTGTTGGAATATATTATCCCTAATGTAATGTCTATTGTTGGAATATATTATCACTAATGTAATGTCTGTTGTTGGAATATATTATCCCTAATGTAATGTCTGTTGTTGGAATATATTATCCCTAATGTAATGTCTGTTGTTGGAATATATTATCCCTAATGTAATGTCTATTGTTGGAATATATTATCCCTAATGTAATGTCTGTTGTTGGAATATATTATCCCTAATGTAATGTCTATTGTTGGAATATATTATCCCTAATGTAATGTCTATTGTTGGAATATATTATCCCTAATGTAATGTCTATTGTTGGAATATATTATCCCTAATGTAATGTCTATTGTTGGAATATATTATCCCTAATGTAATGTCTATTGTTGGAATATATTATCCCTAATGTAATGTCTATTGTTGGAATATATTATCCTAATGTAATGTCTATTGTTGGAATATATTATCCCTAATGTAATGTCTAATGTTGGAATATATTATCCCTAATGTAATGTCTATTGTTGGAATATATTATCCCTAATGTAATGTCTATTGTTGGAATATATTATCCCTAATGTAATGTCTGTTGTTGGAATATATTATCCCTAATGTAATGTCTGTTGTTGGAATATATTATCCCTAATGTAATGTCTATTGTTGGAATATATTATCCCTAATGTAATGTCTGTTGTTGACATATATTATCCCTAACGTAATGTCTATTGTTGGAATATATTATCCCTAATGTAATGTATATTGTTGACATATATTATCCCTAATGTAATGTCTGTTGTTGGAATATATTATCGCTAATGTAATGTCTATTGTTGGAATATATTATCCCTAATGTAATGTCTGTTGTTGGAATATATTATCCCTTACGTAATGTCTATTGTTGGAATATATTATCCCTGATGTAATGTCTGTTGTTGGAATATATTATCCCTAATGTAATGTCTATTGATGGAATATATTATCCGTAATGTAATGTCTGTTGTTGGAATATATTATCCCCAATGTAATGTCTATTGTTGGAATATATTATCCCCAATGTAATGTCTATTGTTGGAATATATTATCCCTAATGTAATGTCTGTTGTTGGAATATATTATCCCTAATGTAATGTCTGTTGTTGGAATATATTATCCCAAACGTAATGTCTGTTGTTGGAATATATTATCCCTAATGTAATGTCTATTGTTGGAATATATTATCCCTAATGTAATGTCTATTGTTGACATATATTATCCCTAATGTAATGTCTGTTGTTGGAATATATTATCGCTAATGTAATGTCTATTGTTGGAATATATTATCCCTAATGTAATGTCTGTTGTTGACATATATTATCCCTAATGTAATGTATATTGTTGGAATATATTATCCCTAATGTAATGTCTGTTGTTGGAATATATTATCCCTAATGTAATGTCTGTTGTTGGAATATATTATCCCTAATGTAATGTCTGTTGTTGGAATATATTATCCCTAATGTAATGTCTGTTGTTGGAATATATTATCCCTAATGTAATGTCTATTGTTGGAATATATTATCCCTAATGTAATGTCTATTGTTGGAATATATTATCCCTAATGTAATGTCTGTTGTTGGAATATATTATCCCTAATGTAATGTCTATTGTTGGAATATATTATCCCTAATGTAATGTCTGTTGTTGGAATATATTATCCCTAATGTAATGTCTATTGTTGGAATATATTATCCCTAATGTAATGTCTGTTGTTGGAATATATTATCCCTAATGTAATGTCTGTTGTTGGAATATATTATCCCTAATGTAATGTCTGTTGTTGGAATATATTATCCCTAATGTAATGTCTATTGTTGGAATATATTATCCCTAATGTAATGTCTGTTGTTGGAATATATTATCCCTAATGTAATGTCTATTGTTGGAATATATTATCCCTAATGTAATGTCTATTGTTGGAATATATTATCCCTAATGTAATGTCTATTGTTGGAATATATTATCCCTAATGTAATGTCTATTGTTGGAATATATTATCCCTAATGTAATGTCTATTGTTGGAATATATTATCCCTAATGTAATGTCTATTGTTGGAATATATTATCCCTAATGTAATGTCTATTGTTGGAATATATTATCCCTAATGTAATGTCTAATGTTGGAATATATTATCCCTAATGTAATGTCTATTGTTGGAATATATTATCCCTAATGTAATGTCTATTGTTGGAATATATTATCCCTAATGTAATGTCTGTTGTTGGAATATATTATCCCTAATGTAATGTCTGTTGTTGGAATATATTATCCCTAATGTAATGTCTATTGTTGGAATATATTATCCCTAATGTAATGTCTGTTGTTGACATATATTATCCCTAACGTAATGTCTATTGTTGGAATATATTATCCCTAATGTAATGTATATTGTTGACATATATTATCCCTAATGTAATGTCTGTTGTTGGAATATATTATCGCTAATGTAATGTCTATTGTTGGAATATATTATCCCTAATGTAATGTCTGTTGTTGGAATATATTATCCCTTACGTAATGTCTATTGTTGGAATATATTATCCCTGATGTAATGTCTGTTGTTGGAATATATTATCCCTAATGTAATGTCTATTGATGGAATATATTATCCGTAATGTAATGTCTGTTGTTGGAATATATTATCCCCAATGTAATGTCTATTGTTGGAATATATTATCCCCAATGTAATGTCTATTGTTGGAATATATTATCCCTAATGTAATGTCTGTTGTTGGAATATATTATCCCTAATGTAATGTCTGTTGTTGGAATATATTATCCCTAATGTAATGTCTGTTGTTGGAATATATTATCCCTAATGTAATGTCTATTGTTGGAATATATTATCCCTAATGTAATGTCTGTTGTTGACATATGTTATCCCTAACGTAATGTCTATTGTTGGAATATATTATCCCTAATGTAATGTCTATTGTTGACATATATTATCCCTAATGTAATGTCTATTGTTGGAATATATTATCCCTAATGTAATGTCTATTGTTGGAATATATTATCCCTAATGTAATGTCTATTGTTGGAATATATTATCCCTAATGTAATGTCTAATGTTGGAATATATTATCCCTAATGTAATGTCTATTGTTGGAATATATTATCCCTAATGTAATGTCTGTTGTTGACATATATTATCCCTAATGTAATGTCTATTGTTGGAATATATTATCCCTAATGTAATGTCTATTGTTGGAATATATTATCCCTAATGTAATGTCTGTTGTTGGAATATATTATCCCTAATGTAATGTCTGTTGTTGGAATATATTATCCCTAATGTAATGTCTATTGTTGGAATATATTATCCCTAATGTAATGTCTATTGTTGGAATATATTATCCCTAATGTAATGTCTGTTGTTGGAATATATTATCCTTAATGTAATGTCTATTGTTGGAATATATTATCCCTAATGTAATGTCTATTGTTGGAATATATTATCCCTAATGTAATGTCTATTGTTGGAATATATTATCCCTAATGCAATGTCTATTGTTGGAATATATTATCCCTAATGTAATGTCTGTTGTTGGAATATATTATCCCTAATGTAATGTCTATTGTTGGAATATATTATCCCTAATGTAATGTCTGTTGTTGGAATATATTATCCCTAATGTAATGTCTATTGTTGGAATATATTATCCCTAATGTAATGTCTGTTGTTGGAATATATTATCCCTAATGTAATGTCTGTTGTTGGAATATATTATCCCTAATGTAATGTCTGTTGTTGGAATATATTATCCCTAATGTAATGTCTATTGTTGGAATATATTATCCCTAATGTAATGTCTGTTGTTGGAATATATTATCCCTAATGTAATGTCTATTGTTGGAATATATTATCCCTAATGTAATGTCTATTGTTGGAATATATTATCCCTAATGTAATGTCTATTGTTGGAATATATTATCCCTAATGTAATGTCTATTGTTGGAATATATTATCCCTAATGTAATGTCTATTGTTGGAATATATTATCCCTAATGTAATGTCTATTGTTGGAATATATTATCCCTAATGTAATGTCTATTGTTGGAATATATTATCCCTAATGTAATGTCTAATGTTGGAATATATTATCCCTAATGTAATGTCTATTGTTGGAATATATTATCCCTAATGTAATGTCTATTGTTGGAATATATTATCCCTAATGTAATGTCTGTTGTTGGAATATATTATCCCTAATGTAATGTCTGTTGTTGGAATATATTATCCCTAATGTAATGTCTATTGTTGGAATATATTATCCCTAATGTAATGTCTGTTGTTGACATATATTATCCCTAACGTAATGTCTATTGTTGGAATATATTATCCCTAATGTAATGTATATTGTTGACATATATTATCCCTAATGTAATGTCTGTTGTTGGAATATATTATCGCTAATGTAATGTCTATTGTTGGAATATATTATCCCTAATGTAATGTCTGTTGTTGGAATATATTATCCCTTACGTAATGTCTATTGTTGGAATATATTATCCCTGATGTAATGTCTGTTGTTGGAATATATTATCCCTAATGTAATGTCTATTGATGGAATATATTATCCGTAATGTAATGTCTGTTGTTGGAATATATTATCCCCAATGTAATGTCTATTGTTGGAATATATTATCCCCAATGTAATGTCTATTGTTGGAATATATTATCCCTAATGTAATGTCTGTTGTTGGAATATATTATCCCTAATGTAATGTCTGTTGTTGGAATATATTATCCCTAATGTAATGTCTGTTGTTGGAATATATTATCCCTAATGTAATGTCTATTGTTGGAATATATTATCCCTAATGTAATGTCTGTTGTTGACATATGTTATCCCTAACGTAATGTCTATTGTTGGAATATATTATCCCTAATGTAATGTCTATTGTTGACATATATTATCCCTAATGTAATGTCTATTGTTGGAATATATTATCCCTAATGTAATGTCTATTGTTGGAATATATTATCCCTAATGTAATGTCTATTGTTGGAATAAATTATCCCTAATGTAATGTCTAATGTTGGAATATATTATCCCTAATGTAATGTCTATTGTTGGAATATATTATCCCTAATGTAATGTCTGTTGTTGACATATATTATCCCTAATGTAATGTCTATTGTTGGAATATATTATCCCTAATGTAATGTCTATTGTTGGAATATATTATCCCTAATGTAATGTCTGTTGTTGGAATATATTATCCCTAATGTAATGTCTGTTGTTGGAATATATTATCCCTAATGTAATGTCTATTGTTGGAATATATTATCCCTAATGTAATGTCTATTGTTGGAATATATTATCCCTAATGTAATGTCTGTTGTTGGAATATATTATCCTTAATGTAATGTCTATTGTTGGAATATATTATCCCTAATGTAATGTCTATTGTTGGAATATATTATCCCTAATGTAATGTCTATTGTTGGAATATATTATCCCTAATGCAATGTCTATTGTTGGAATATATTATCCCACATGTAATGTCTATTGTTGACATATATTATCCCTAATGTAATGTCTATTGTTGGAATATATTATCCCTAACGTAATGTCTGTTGTTGGAATATATTATCCCTAATGTAATGTCTATTGTTGGAATATATTATCCCTAATGTAATGTCTATTGTTGGAATATATTATCCCTAATGTAATGTCTGTTGTTGACATATATTATCCCTAACGTAATGTCTATTGTTGGAATTTATAATCCCTAATGTAATGTCTATTGTTGGAATATATTATCGCTAATGTAATGTCTGTTGTTGGAATATATTATCCCTAATGTAATGTCTATTGTTGGAATATATTATCCCTAATGTAATGTCTATTGTTGGAATATATTATCCCTAATGTAATGTCTAATGTTGGAATATATTATCCCTACTGTAATGTCTATTGTTGGAATATATTATCCCTAATGTAATGTCTGTTGTTGGAATATATTATCCCTAATGTAATGTCTATTGTTGGAATATATTATCCCTAATGTAATGTCTATTGTTGGAATAAATTATCCCATATGTAATGTCTATTGTTGGAATATATTATCCCGAATGTAATGTCTGTTGTTGGAATATATTATCCCTAATGTAATGTCTATTGTTGGAATATATTATCCCATATGTAATGTCTATTGTTGACATATATTATCCCTAATGTAATGTCTATTGTTGGAATATATTATCCCTAATGTAATGTCTATTGTTGACATATATTATCCCTAATGTAATGTCTGTTGTTGGAATATATTATCGCTAATGTAATGTCTATTGTTGGAATATATTATCCCTAATGTAATGTCTGTTGTTGACATATATTATCCCTAATGTAATGTATATTGTTGGAATATATTATCCCTAATGTAATGTCTGTTGTTGGAATATATTATCCCTAATGTAATGTCTGTTGTTGGAATATATTATCCCTAATGTAATGTCTGTTGTTGGAATATATTATCCCTAATGTAATGTCTGTTGTTGGAATATATTATCCCTAATGTAATGTCTGTTGTTGGAATATATTATCCCTAATGTAATGTCTGTTGTTGGAATATATTATCCCTAATGTAATGTCTATTGTTGGAATATATTATCCCTAATGTAATGTCTATTGTTGGAATATATTATCCCTAATGTAATGTCTGTTGTTGGAATATATTATCCCTAATGTAATGTCTATTGTTGGAATATATTATCCCTAATGTAATGTCTGTTGTTGGAATATATTATCCCTAATGTAATGTCTATTGTTGGAATATATTATCACTAATGTAATGTCTGTTGTTGGAATATATTATCCCTAATGTAATGTCTGTTGTTGGAATATATTATCCCTAATGTAATGTCTGTTGTTGGAATATATTATCCCTAATGTAATGTCTATTGTTGGAATATATTATCCCTAATGTAATGTCTGTTGTTGGAATATATTATCCCTAATGTAATGTCTATTGTTGGAATATATTATCCCTAATGTAATGTCTATTGTTGGAATATATTATCCCTAATGTAATGTCTATTGTTGGAATATATTATCCCTATTGTAATGTCTATTGTTGGAATATATTATCCCTAATGTAATGTCTATTGTTGGAATATATTATCCCTAATGTAATGTCTGTTGTTGGAATATATTATCACTAATGTAATGTCTGTTGTTGGAATATATTATCCCTAATGTAATGTCTATTGTTGGAATATATTATCCCTAATGTAATGTCTGTTGTTGACATATATTATCCCTAACGTAATGTCTATTGTTGGAATATATTATCCCTAATGTAATGTCTATTGTTGACATATATTATCCCTAATGTAATGTCTATTGTTGGAATATATTATCCCTAATGTAATGTCTATTGTTGGAATATATTATCCCTAATGTAATGTCTAATGTTGGAATATATTATCCCTAATGTAATGTCTATTGTTGGAATATATTATCCCTAATGTAATGTCTGTTGTTGGAATATATTATCCCTAATGTAATGTCTATTGTTGGAATATATTATCCCTAATGTAATGTCTATTGTATGAATAAATTATCCCATATGTAATGTCTATTGTTGGAATATATTATCCCGAATGTAATGTCTGTTGTTGGAATATATTATCCCTAATGTAATGTCTATTGTTGGAATATATTATCCCACATGTAATGTCTATTGTTGACATATATTATCCCTAATGTAATGTCTATTGTTGGAATATATTATCCCTAACGTAATGTCTGTTGTTGGAATATATTATCCCTAATGTAATGTCTATTGTTGGAATATATTATCCCTAATGCAATGTCTATTGTTGGAATATATTATCCCACATGTAATGTCTATTGTTGACATATATTATCCCTAATGTAATGTCTATTGTTGGAATATATTATCCCTAACGTAATGTCTGTTGTTGGAATATATTATCCCTAATGTAATGTCTATTGTTGGAATATATTATCCCTAATGTAATGTCTATTGTTGGAATATATTATCCCTAATGTAATGTCTGTTGTTGACATATATTATCCCTAACGTAATGTCTATTGTTGGAATTTATAATCCCTAATGTAATGTCTATTGTTGGAATATATTATCGCTAATGTAATGTCTGTTGTTGGAATATATTATCCCTAATGTAACGTCTGTTGTTGGAATATATTATCCCTAATGTAATGTCTGTTGTTGGAATATATTATCCCTAATGTAATGTCTATTGTTGGAATATATTATCCCTAATGTAATGTCTGTTGTTGGAATATATTATCCCTAATGTAATGTCTATTGTTGGAATATATTATCCCTAATGTAATGTCTATTGTTGGAATATATTATCCCTAATGTAATGTCTATTGTTGGAATATATTATCCCTAATGTAATGTCTGTTGTTGGAATATATTATCCCTAATGTAATGTCTGTTGTTGGAATATATTATCCCTAATGAAATGTCTATTGTTGGAATATATTATCCCTAATGTAATGTCTGTTGTTGACATATATTATCCCTAACGTAATGTCTATTGTTGGAATATATTATCCCTAATGTAATGTCTATTGTTGACATATATTATCCCTAATGTAATGTCTGTTGTTGGAATATATTATCGCTAATGTAATGTCTATTGTTGGAATATATTATCCCTAATGTAATGTCTGTTGTTGGAATATATTATCCCTAATGTAATGTCTATTGTTGGAATATATTATCCCTAATGTAATGTCTATTGTTGGAATATATTATCCCTAATGTAATGTCTATTGTTGGAATATATTATCCCTAATGTAATGTCTAATGTTGGAATATATTATCCCTAATGTAATGTCTATTGTTGGCATATATTATCCCTAATGTAATGTCTGTTGTTGGAATATATTATCCCTAATGTAATGTCTATTGTTGGAATATATTATCCCTAATGTAATGTCTATTGTTGGAATAAATTATCCCATATGTAATGTCTATTGTTGGAATATATTATCCCGAATGTAATGTCTGTTGTTGGAATATATTATCCCTAATGTAATGTCTATTGTTGGAATATATTATCCCATATGTAATGTCTATTGTTGACATATATTATCCCTAATGTAATGTCTATTGTTGGAATATATTATCCCAAACGTAATGTCTGTTGTTGGAATATATTATCCCTAATGTAATGTCTATTGTTGGAATATATTATCCCTAATGTAATGTCTATTGTTGACATATATTATCCCTAATGTAATGTCTGTTGTTGGAATATATTATCGCTAATGTAATGTCTATTGTTGGAATATATTATCCCTAATGTAATGTCTGTTGTTGACATATATTATCCCTAATGTAATGTATATTGTTGGAATATATTATCCCTAATGTAATGTCTGTTGTTGGAATATATTATCCCTAATGTAATGTCTGTTGTTGGAATATATTATCCCTAATGTAATGTCTGTTGTTGGAATATATTATCCCTAATGTAATGTCTGTTGTTGGAATATATTATCCCTAATGTAATGTCTGTTGTTGGAATATATTATCCCTAATGTAATGTCTGTTGTTGGAATATATTATCCCTAATGTAATGTCTATTGTTGGAATATATTATCCCTAATGTAATGTCTATTGTTGGAATATATTATCCCTAATGTAATGTCTGTTGTTGGAATATATTATCCCTAATGTAATGTCTATTGTTGGAATATATTATCCCTAATGTAATGTCTGTTGTTGGAATATATTATCCCTAATGTAATGTCTATTGTTGGAATATATTATCACTAATGTAATGTCTGTTGTTGGAATATATTATCCCTAATGTAATGTCTGTTGTTGGAATATATTATCCCTAATGTAATGTCTGTTGTTGGAATATATTATCCCTAATGTAATGTCTATTGTTGGAATATATTATCCCTAATGTAATGTCTGTTGTTGGAATATATTATCCCTAATGTAATGTCTATTGTTGGAATATATTATCCCTAATGTAATGTCTATTGTTGGAATATATTATCCCTAATGTAATGTCTATTGTTGGAATATATTATCCCTAATGTAATGTCTATTGTTGGAATATATTATCCCTAATGTAATGTCTATTGTTGGAATATATTATCCCTAATGTAATGTCTGTTGTTGGAATATATTATCCCTAATGTAATGTCTGTTGTTGGAATATATTATCCCTAATGTAATGTCTATTGTTGGAATATATTATCCCTAATGTAATGTCTGTTGTTGACATATATTATCCCTAACGTAATGTCTATTGTTGGAATATATTATCCCTAATGTAATGTCTATTGTTGACATATATTATCCCTAATGTAATGTCTATTGTTGGAATATATTATCCCTAATGTAATGTCTATTGTTGGAATATATTATCCCTAATGTAATGTCTATTGTTGGAATATATTATCCCTAATGTAATGTCTAATGTTGGAATATATTATCCCTAATGTAATGTCTATTGTTGGAATATATTATCCCTAATGTAATGTCTGTTGTTGGAATATATTATCCCTAATGTAATGTCTATTGTTGGAATATATTATCCCTAATGTAATGTCTATTGTATGAATAAATTATCCCATATGTAATGTCTATTGTTGGAATATATTATCCCGAATGTAATGTCTGTTGTTGGAATATATTATCCCTAATGTAATGTCTATTGTTGGAATATATTATCCCACATGTAATGTCTATTGTTGACATATATTATCCCTAATGTAATGTCTATTGTTGGAATATATTATCCCTAACGTAATGTCTGTTGTTGGAATATATTATCCCTAACGTAATGTCTATTGTTGGAATATATTATCCCTAATGTAATGTCTATTGTTGGAATATATTATCCCTAATGTAATGTCTAATGTTGGAATATATTATCCCTAATGTAATGTCTATTGTTGGAATATATTATCCCTAATGTAATGTCTGTTGTTGACATATATTATCCCTAACGTAATGTCTATTGTTGGAATATATTATCCCTAACGTAATGTCTATTGTTGACATATATTATCCCTAATGTAATGTCTGTTGTTGGAATATATTATCGCTAATGTAATGTCTATTGTTGGAATATATTATCCCTAATGTAATGTCTGTTGTTGGAATATATTATCCTTAATGTAATGTCTATTGTTGGAATATATTATCCCTAATGTAATGTCTATTGTTGGAATATATTATCCCTAATGTAATGTCTATTGTTGGAATATATTATCCCTAATGCAATGTCTATTGTTGGAATATATTATCCCACATGTAATGTCTATTGTTGACATATATTATCCCTAATGTAATGTCTATTGTTGGAATATATTATCCCTAACGTAATGTCTGTTGTTGGAATATATTATCCCTAATGTAATGTCTATTGTTGGAATATATTATCCCTAATGTAATGTCTATTGTTGGAATATATTATCCCTAATGTAATGTCTGTTGTTGACATATATTATCCCTAACGTAATGTCTATTGTTGGAATATATTATCCCTAATGTAATGTCTATTGTTGACATATATTATCCCTAATGTAATGTCTGTTGTTGGAATATATTATCGCTAATGTAATGTCTATTGTTGGAATATATTATCCCTAATGTAATGTCTGTTGTTGGAATATATTATCCCTAATGTAATGTCTATTGTTGGAATATATTATCCCTAATGTAATGTCTATTGTTGGAATATATTATCCCTAATGTAATGTCTGTTGTTGGAATATATTATCCCTAATGTAATGTCTGTTGTTGGAATATATTATCCCTAATGTAATGTCTATTGTTGGAATATATTATCCCTAATGTAATGTCTGTTGTTGGAATATATTATCCCTAATGTAATGTCTATTGTTGGAATATATTATCCCTAATGTAATGTCTATTGTTGGAATATATTATCCCTAATGTATTGTCTATTGTTGGAATATATTATCCCTAATGTAATGTCTATTGTTGGAATATATTATCCCTAATGTAATGTCTATTGTTGGAATATATTATCCCTAATGTAATGTCTGTTGTTGGAATATATTATCCCTAATGTAATGTCTGTTGTTGGAATATATTATCCCTAATGTAATGTCTATTGTTGGAATATATTATCCCTAATGTAATGTCTGTTGTTGACATATATTATCCCTAACGTAATGTCTATTGTTGGAATATATTATCCCTAATGTAATGTCTATTGTTGACATATATTATCCCTAATGTAATGTCTGTTGTTGGAATATATTATCGCTAATGTAATGTCTATTGTTGGAATATATTATCCCTAATGTAATGTCTGTTGTTGGAATATATTATCCTTAATGTAATGTCTATTGTTGGAATATATTATCCCTAATGTAATGTCTATTGTTGGAATATATTATCCCTAATGTAATGTCTATTGTTGGAATATATTATCCCTAATGTAATGTCTAATGTTGGAATATATTATCCCTAATGTAATGTCTATTGTTGGAATACGTTATCCCTAATGTAATGTCTATTGATGGAATATATTATCCCTAATGTAATGTCTGTTGTTGGAATATATTATCCCTAATGTAATGTCTGTTGTTGGAATATATTATCCCTAATGTAATGTCTAATGTTGGAATATATTATCCCTAATGTAATGTCTATTGTTGGAATATATTATCCCTAATGTAATGTCTGTTGTTGGAATATATTATCCCTAATGTAATGTCTATTGTTGGAATATATTATCCCTAATGTAATGTCTATTGTTGGAATAAATTATCCCATATGTAATGTCTATTGTTGGAATATATTATCCCTAATGTAATGTCTGTTGTTGGAATATATTATCCCTAATGTAATGTCTATTGTTGGAATATATTATCCCACATGTAATGTCTATTGTTGACATATATTATCCCTAATGTAATGTCTATTGTTGGAATATATTATCCCTAACGTAATGTCTGTTGTTGGAATATATTATCCCTAATGTAATGTCTATTGTTGGAATATATTATCCCTAATGTAATGTCTATTGTTGGAATATATTATCCCTAATGTAATGTCTATTGTTGGAATATATTATCCCTAATGTAATGTCTATTGTTGGAATATATTATCCCTAATGTAATGTCTATTGTTGGAATATATTATCCCTAATGTAATGTCTGTTGTTGACATATATTATCCCTAACGTAATGTCTATTGTTGGAATATATTATCCCTAATGTAATGTCTATTGTTGACATATATTATCCCTAATGTAATGTCTGTTGTTGGAATATATTATCGCTAATGTAATGTCTATTGTTGGAATATATTATCCCTAATGTAATGTCTGTTGTTGGAATATATTATCCTTAATGTAATGTCTATTGTTGGAATATATTATCCCTAATGTAATGTCTATTGTTGGAATATATTATCCCTAATGTAATGTCTATTGTTGGAATATATTATCCCTAATGTAATGTCTGTTGTTGACATATATTATCCCTAACGTAATGTCTATTGTTGGAATATATTATCCCTAATGTAATGTCTATTGTTGACATATATTATCCCTAATGTAATGTCTGTTGTTGGAATATATTATCGCTAATGTAATGTCTATTGTTGGAATATATTATCCCTAATGTAATGTCTGTTGTTGGAATATATTATCCTTAATGTAATGTCTATTGTTGGAATATATTATCCCTAATGTAATGTCTATTGTTGGAATATATTATCCCTAATGTAATGTCTATTGTTGGAATATATTATCCCTAATGTAATGTCTATTGTTGGAATATATTATCCCTAATGTAATGTCTAATGTTGGAATATATTATCCCTAATGTAATGTCTATTGTTGGAATATATTATCCCTAATGTAATGTCTGTTGCTGGAATATATTATCCCTAATGTAATGTCTATTGTTGGAATATATTATCCCTAATGTAATGTCTGTTGTTGGAATATATTATCGCTAATGTAATGTCTATTGTTGGAATATATTATCCCTAATGTAATGTCTGTTGTTGGAATATATTATCCTTAATGTAATGTCTATTAATGGAATATATTATCCCTAATGTAATGTCTATTGTTGGAATATATTATCCCTAATGTAATGTCTATTGTTGGAATAAATTATCCCATATGTAATGTCTATTGTTGGAATATATTATCCCGAATGTAACGTCTGTTGTTGGAATATATTATCCCTAATGTAATGTCTATTGTTGGAATATATTATCCCACATGTAATGTCTATTGTTCACATATATTATCCCTAATGTAATGTCTATTGTTGGAATATATTATCCCTAACGTAATGTCTGTTGTTGGAATATATTATCCCTAATGTAATGTCTATTGTTGGAATATATTATCCCTAATGTAATGTCTATTGTTGACATATATTATCCCTAATGTAATGTCTGTTGTTGGAATATATTATCGCTAATGTAATGTCTATTGTTGGAATATATTATCCCTAATGTAATGTCTGTTGTTGACATATATTATCCCTAATGTAATGTATATTGTTGGTATATATTATCCCTAATGTAATGTCTGTTGTTGGAATATATTATCCCTAATGTAATGTCTGTTGTTGGAATATATTATCCCTAATGTAATGTCTGTTGTTGGAATATATTATCCCTAATGTAATGTCTGTTGTTGGAATATATTATCCCTAATGTAATGTCTATTGTTGGAATATATTATCCCTAATGTAATGTCTATTGTTGGAATATATTATCCCTAACGTAATGTCTGTTGTTGGAATATATTATCCCTAATGTAATGTCTATTGTTGACATATATTATCCCTAATGTAATGTCTATTGTTGGAATATATTATCCCTAATGTAATGTCTATTGTTGGAATATATTATCCCTAATGTAATGTCTATTGTTGGAATATATTATCCCTAATGTAATGTCTGTTGCTGGAATATATTATCCCTAATGTAATGTCTATTGTTGGAATATATTATCCCTAATGTAATGTATATTGTTGGAATAAATTATCCCTAATGTAATGTCTAATGTTGGAATATATTATCCCTAATGTAATGTCTATTGTTGGAATATATTATCCCTAATGTAATGTCTGTTGCTGGAATATATTATCCCTAATGTAATGTCTATTGTTGGAATATATTATCCCTAATGTAATGTCTGTTGTTGGAATATATTATCGCTAATGTAATGTCTATTGTTGGAATATATTATCCCTAATGTAATGTCTATTGTTGACATATATTATCCCTAATGTAATGTCTATTGTTGGAATATATTATCCCTAATGTAATGTCTGTTGTTGGAATATATTATCCCTAATGTAATGTCTGTTGTTGGAATATATTATCCCTAATGTAATGTATATTGTTGGAATATATTATCCCATATTTAATGTCTGTTGTTGACATATATTATCCCTAACGTAATGTCTATTGTTGGAATATATTATCCCTAATGTAATGTCTATTGTTGACATATATTATCCCTAATGTAAT
The DNA here is from genome assembly GCF_045791955.1 of Oncorhynchus clarkii lewisi. Lineage (NCBI taxonomy): Eukaryota > Metazoa > Chordata > Actinopteri > Salmoniformes > Salmonidae > Oncorhynchus > Oncorhynchus clarkii. Next base: position 12,555,974 of record NC_092149.1, on the reverse strand, counting down.
GTCTGTTGTTGGAATATATTATCGCTAATGTAATGTCTATTGTTGTAATATATTATCCCTAATGTAATGTCTGTTGTTGGAATATATTATCCCTAACGTAATGTCTATTGTTGGAATATATTATCCCTAATGTAATGTCTGTTGTTGGAATATATATTATCCCTAATGTAATGTCTATTGTTGGAATATATTATCCGTAATGTAATGTCTGTTGTTGGAATATATTATCCCCAATGTAATGTCTATTGTTGGAATATATTATCCCTAATGTAATGTCTATTGTTGTAATATATTATCCCTAATGTAATGTCTGTTGTTGGAATATATTATCCCTAATGTAATGTCTGTTGTTGGAATATATTATCCCTAATGTAATGTCTATTGTTGGAATATATTATCCCATATGTAATGTCTATTGTTGGAATATATTATCCCTGTTGTTGGAATATATTATCCCTAATGTAATGTCTGTTGTTGGAATATATTATCCCTAATGTAATGTCTATTGTTGGAATATATTATCCCTAATGTAATGTCTGTTGTTGGAATATATTATTCCTAATGTAATGTCTGTTGTTGGAATATATTATCCCTAATGTAATGTCTATTGTTGGAATATATTATCCCTAATGTAATGTCTATTGTTGGAATATATTATCCCTAATGTAATGTCTATTGTTGGAATATATTATCCCTAATGTAATGTCTATTGTTGGAATATATTATCCCTAATGTAATGTCTAATGTTGGAATATATTATCCCTAATGTAATGTCTATTGTTGGAATATATTATCCCTAATGTAATGTCTATTGTTGGAATATATTATCCCTAATGTAATGTCTGTTGTTGGAATATATTATCCCTAATGTAATGTCTGTTGTTGGAATATATTATCCCTAATGTAATGTCTATTGTTGGAATATATTATCCCTAATTTAATGTCTGTTGTTGACATATATTATCCCTAACGTAATGTCTATTGTTGGAATATATTATCCCTAATGTAATGTCTATTGTTGACATATATTATCCCTAATGTAATGTCTGTTGTTGGAATATATTATCGCTAATGTAATGTCTATTGTTGTAATATATTATCCCTAATGTAATGTCTGTTGTTGGAATATATTATCCCTAACGTAATGTCTGTTGTTGGAATATATTATCCCTAATGTAATGTCTGTTGTTGGAATATATTATCCCTAATGTAATGTCTATTGTTGGAATATATTATCCCTAATGTAATGTCTATTGTTGGAATATATTATCCCTAATGTAATGTGTATTGTTGGAATATATTATCCCTAATGTAATGTCTATTGTTGGAATATATTATCCCTAATGTAATGTCTAATGTTGGAATATATTATCCCTAATGTAATGTCTATTGTTGGAATATATTATCCCTAATGTAATGTCTATTGTTGGAATATATTATCCCTAATGTAATGTCTGTTGTTGGAATATATTATCCCTAATGTAATGTCTGTTGTTGGAATATATTATCCCTAATGTAATGTCTATTGTTGGAATATATTATCCCTAATTTAATGTCTGTTGTTGACATATATTATCCCTAACGTAATGTCTATTGTTGTAATATATTATCCCTAATGTAATGTCTGTTGTTGGAATATATTATCCCTAACGTAATGTCTATTGTTGGAATATATTATCCCTAATGTAATGTCTGTTGTTGGAATATATTATCCCTAATGTAATGTCTATTGTTGGAATATATTATCCGTAATGTAATGTCTGTTGTTGGAATATATTATCCCCAATGTAATGTCTATTGTTGGAATATATTATCCCTAATGTAATGTCTATTGTTGGAATATATTATCCCTAATGTAATGTCTGTTGTTGGAATATATTATCCCTAATGTAATGTCTGTTGTTGGAATATATTATCCCTAATGTAATGTCTATTGTTGGAATATATTATCCCATATGTAATGTCTATTGTTGGAATATATTATCCCTGTTGTTGGAATATATTATCCCTAATGTAATGTCTGTTGTTTGAATATATTATCCCTAATGTAATGTCTATTGTTGGAATATATTATCCCTAATGTAATGTCTGTTGTTGGAATATATTATCCCTAATGTAATGTCTGTTGTTGGAATATATTATCCCTAATGTAATGTCTGTTGTTGGAATATATTATCCCTAATGTAATGTCTATTGTTGGAATATATTATCCCTAATGTAATGTCTGTTGTTGGAATATATTATCCCTAATGTAATGTCTATTGTTGGAATATATTATCCCTAATGTAATATCTGTTGTTGGAATATATTATCCCTAATGTAATGTCTATTGTTGGAATATATTATCCCTAATGTAATGTCTGTTGTTGGAATATATTATCCCTAATGTAATGTCTATTGTTGGAATATATTATCCCTAATGTAATGTATATTGTTGGAATATATTATCGCTAATGTAATGTCTGTTGTTGGAATATATTATCCCTAATGTAATGTCTGTTGTTGGAATATATTATCCCTAATGTAATGTATATTGTTGGAATATATTATCCCTAATGTAATGTCTGTTGTTGGAATATATTATCCCTAATGTAATATCTATTGTTGGAATATATTATCCCTAATGTAATGTCTATTGTTGGAATATATTATCCCTAATGTAATGTCTATTGTTGGAATATATTATCCCTAATGTAATGTCTATTGTTGGAATATATTATCCCTAATGTAATGTCTATTGTTGGAATATATTATCCCTAATGTAATGTCTAATGTTGGAATATATTATCCCTAATGTAATGTCTATTGTTGGAATATGTTATCCCTAATGTAATGTCTATTGATGGAATATATTATCCCTAATGTAATGTCTGTTGTTGGAATATATTATCCCTAATGTAATGTCTGTTGTTGGAATATATTATCCCTAATGTAATGTCTATTGTTGGAATATATTATCCCTAATGTAATGTCTATTGTTGGAATATATTATCCCTAATGTAATGTCTATTGTTGGAATATATTATCCCTAATGTAATGTCTATTGTTGGAATATATTATCCCTAATGTAATGTCTATTGTTGGAATATGTTACCCCTAATGTAATGCCTATTGTTGGAATATATTATCCCTAATGTAATGTCTGTTGTTGGAATATATTATCCCTAATGTAATGTCTGTTGTTGGAATATATTATCCCTAATGTAATGTCTATTGTTGGAATATATTATCCCTAATGTAATGTCTGTTGTTGACATATATTATCCCTAACGTAATGTCTATTGTTGGAATATATTATCCCTAATGTAATGTCTATTGTTGACATATATTATCCCTAATGTAATGTCTGTTGTTGGAATATATTATCGCTTATGTAATGTCTATTGTTGGAATATATTATCCCTAATGTAATGTCTGTTGTTGGAATATATTATCCCTAACGTAATGTCTATTGTTGGAATATATTATCCCTAATGTAATGTCTGTTGTTGGAATATATTATCCCTAATGTAATGTATATTGTTGGAATATATTATCCGTAATGTAATGTCTGTTGTTGGAATATATTATCCCCAATGTAATGTCTATTGTTGGAATATATTATCCCTAATGTAATGTCTATTGTTGGAATATATTATCCCTAATGTAATGTCTGTTGTTGGAATATATTATCCCTAATGTAATGTCTGTTGTTGGAAAATATTATCCCTAATGTAATGTATATTGTTGGAATATATTATCCCATATGTAATGTCTATTGTTGGAATATATTATCCCTGTTGTTGGAATATATTATCCCTAATGTAATGTCTGTTGTTGGAATATATTATCCCTAATGTAATGTCTATTGTTGGAATATATTATCCCTAATGTAATGTCTGTTGTTGGAATATTTTATCCCTAATGTAATGTCTGTTGTTGGAATATATTATCCCTAATGTAATGTCTGTTGCTGGAATATATTATCCCTAATGTAATGTCTATTGTTGGAATATATTATCCCTAATGTAATGTCTGTTGTTGGAATATATTATCCCTAATGTAATGTCTATTGTTGGAATATGTTATCCCTAATGTAATGTCTGTTGTTGGAATATATTATCCAAAATGTAATGTCTATTGTTGGAATATATTATCCCTAATGTAATGTCTGTTGTTAGAATATATTATCCCTAATGTAATGTCTATTGTTGGAATATATTATCCCTAATGTAATGTCTATTGTTGGAATATATTATCGCTAATGTAATGTCTGTTGTTGGAATATATTATCCCTAATGTAATGTCTATTGTTGGAATATATTATCCCTAATGTAATGTCTGTTGTTGGAATATATTATCCCTAATGTAATGTCTATTGTTGGAATATATTATCCCTAATGTAATGTCTATTGTTGGAATATATTATCCCTAATGTAATGTCTGTTGTTGGAATATATTATCCCTAATGTAATGTCTATTGTTGGAATATATTATCCCTAATGTAATGTCTATTGTTGGAATATATTATCCCTAATGTAATGTCTGTTGTTGGAATATATTATCCCTAATGTAATGTCTATTGTTGGAATATATTATCCCTAATGTAATGTCTATTGTTGGAATATATTATCCCTAATGTAATGTCTGTTGTTGGAATATATAATCCCTAATGTAATGTCTATTGTTGGAATATATTATCCCTAATGTAATGTCTATTGTTGGAATATATTATCCCTAATGTAATGTCTATTGTTGGAATATATTATCCCTAATGTAATGTCTATTGTTGGAATATATTATCCCTAATGTAATGTCTATTGTTGGAATATATTATCCCTAATGTAATGTCTGTTGTTGGAATATATTATCCCATATGTAATGTCTATTGTTGACATATATTATCCCTAATGTAATGTCTATTGTTGGAATATATTATCCCTAATGTAATGTCTATTGTTGGAATGTATTATCCCTAATGTAATGTCTATTGTTGGAATATATTATCCCTAATGTAATGTCTATTGTTGGAATATATTATCCCTAATGTAATGTCTATTGTTGGAATATATTATCCCTAATGTAATGTCTGTTGTTGGAATATATTATCCCATATGTAATGTCTATTGTTGGAATATGTTATCCCTAATGTAATGCCTATTGTTGGAATATATTATCCCTAATGTAATGTCTATTGTTGGAATATATTATCCCTAATGTAATGTCTGTTGTTGACATATATTATCCCTAATGTAATGTCTATTGTTGGAATATATTATCCCTAATGTAATGTCTGTTGTTGACATATATTATCCCTAACGTAATGTCTATTGTTGGAATATATTATCCCTAATGTAATGTCTATTGTTGACATATATTATCCCTAATGTAATGTCTGTTGTTGGAATATATTATCGCTAATGTAATGTCTATTGTTGGAATATATTATCCCTAATGTAATGTCTGTTGTTGGAATATATTATCCCTAACGTAATGTCTATTGTTGGAATATATTATCCCTAATGTAATGTCTGTTGTTGGAATATATTATCCCTAATGTAATGTCTATTGTTGGAATATATTATCCGTAATGTAATGTCTGTTGTTGGAATATATTATCCCCAATGTAATGTCTATTGTGGAATATATTATCCCTAATGTAATGTCTATTGTTGGAATATATTATCCCTAATGTAATGTCTGTTGTTGGAATATATTATCCCTAATGTAATGTCTGTTGTTGGAATATATTATCCCTAATGTAATGTATATTGTTGGAATATATTATCCCATATGTAATGTCTATTGTTGGAATATATTATCCCTGTTGTTGGAATATATTATCCCTAATGTAATGTCTGTTGTTGGAATATATTATCCCTAATGTAATGTCTATTGTTGGAATATATTATCCCTAATGTAATGTATATTGTTGGAATATATTATCGCTAATGTAATGTCTGTTGTTGGAATATATTATCCCTAATGTAATGTCTGTTGTTGGAATATATTATCCCTAATGTAATGTCTGTTGTTGGAATATATTATCCCTAATGTAATGTCTATTGTTGGAATATATTATCCCTAATGTAATGTCTGTTGTTGGAATATATTATCCCTAATGTAATGTCTATTGTTGGAATATATTATCCCTAATGTAATGTCTATTGTTGGAATATATTATCCCTAATGTAATGTCTATTGTTGGAATATATTATCCCTAATGTAATGTCTATTGTTGGAATATATTATCCCTAATGTAATGTCTATTGTTGGAATATATTATCCCTAATGTAATGTCTAATGTTGGAATATATTATCCCTAATGTAATGTCTATTGTTGGAATATGTTATCCCTAATGTAATGTCTATTGATGGAATATATTATCCCTAATGTAATGTCTGTTGTTGGAATATATTATCCCTAATGTAATGTCTGTTGTTGGAATATATTATCCCTAATGTAATGTCTATTGTTGGAATATATTATCCCTAATGTAATGTCTATTGTTGGAATATATTATCCCTAATGTAATGTCTATTGTTGGAATATATTATCCCTAATGTAATGTCTATTGTTGGAATATATTATCCCTAATGTAATGTCTATTGTTGGAATATGTTATCCCTAATGTAATGCCTATTGTTGGAATATATTATCCCTAATGTAATGTCTGTTGTTGGAATATATTATCCCTAATGTAATGTCTATTGTTGGAATATATTATCCCTAATGTAATGTCTATTGTTGGAATATATTATCCCTAATGTAATGTCTATTGTTGGAATATATTATCCCTAATGTAATGTCTATTGTTGGAATATATTATCCCTAATGTAATGTCTATTGTTGGAATATATTATCCGTAATGTAATGTCTGTTGTTGGAATATATTATCCCTAATGTAATGTCTGTTGTTGGAATATATTATCCCTAACGTAATGTCTATAATTGGAATATATTATCCCTAATGTAATGTCTGTTGTTGGAATATATTATCCCTAATGTAATGTCTATTGTTGGAATATATTATCCGTAATGTAATGTCTGTTGTTGGAATATATTATCCCCAATGTAATGTCTATTGTTGGAATATATTATCCCTAATGTAATGTCTATTGTTGAAATATATTATCCCTAATGTAATGTCTGTTGTTGGAATATATTATCCCTAATGTAATGTCTATTGTTGGAATATATTATCCCATATGTAATGTCTATTGTTGGAATATATTATCCCTGTTGTTGGAATATATTATCCCTAATGTAATGTCTGTTGTTGGAATATATTATCCCTAATGTAATGTCTATTGTTGGAATATATTATCCCATATGTAATGTCTATTGTTGGAATATATTATCCCTGTTGTTGGAATATATTATCCCTAATGTAATGTCTGTTGTTGGAATATATTATCCCTAATGTAATGTCTATTGTTGGAATATATTATCCCTAATGTAATGTCTGTTGTTGGAATATATTATCGCTAATGTAATGTCTATTGTTGGAATATATTATCCCTAATGTAATGTCTGTTGTTGGAATATATTATCCCTAACGTAATGTCTATTGTTGGAATATATTATCCCTAATGTAATGTCTGTTGTTGGAATATATTATCCCTAATGTAATGTCTATTGTTGGAATATATTATCCGTAATGTAATGTCTGTTGTTGGAATATATTATCCCCAATGTAATGTCTATTGTGGAATATATTATCCCTAATGTAATGTCTATTGTTGGAATATATTATCCCTAATGTAATGTCTGTTGTTGGAATATATTATCCCTAATGTAATGTCTGTTGTTGGAATATATTATCCCTAATGTAATGTATATTGTTGGAATATATTATCCCATATGTAATGTCTATTGTTGGAATATATTATCCCTGTTGTTGGAATATATTATCCCTAATGTTGATACTTCCGGCGCCGACAGAGATGGCCGCCTCGCTTCGCGTTCCTAGGAAACTATGCAGTTTTTTGTTTTTTTACGTGTTATTTCTTACATTAGTACCCCAGGTCATCTTAGGTTTCATTACATACAGTCGAGAAGAACTACTGAATATAAGATCAGCATCAACTCACCATCAGTACGACCAAGAATATGTTTTTCGCGACGCGGATCCTGTGTTCTGCCTTACAAACAGGACAACGGAGTGGATCCTATGCAGCGACCCAAAAAAACGACTCCGAAAGAGAGGGAAACGAGGCGGTCTTCTGGTCAGACTCCGGAGACGGGCACAGCGCGCACCACTCCCTAGCATTCTTCTTGCCAATGTCCAGTCTCTTGACAACAAGGTTGATGAAATCCGAGCAAGGGTAGCATTCCAGAGGGACATCAGAGACTGTAACGTTCTTTGCTTCACGGAAACGTGGCTTACTGGAGAGACGCAATCCGAAGCGGTGCAGCCAACAGGTTTCTCCACGCATCGCGCAGACAGGAAAAAACATCTTTCTGGTAAAAAGAGGGGCGGGGGCGTATGCCTTATGACTAACGTGACATGGTGCGATGAAAGAAACATACAGGAACTCAAATCCTTCTGTTCACCTGATTTAGAATTCCTCACAATCAAATGTAGACCGCATTATCTACCAAGAGAATTCTCTTCGATTATAATCACAGCCGTATATATCCCCCCCCAAGCAGACACATCGATGGCTCTGAACGAACTTTATTTAACTCTCTGCAAACTGGAAACAATTTATCCGGAGGCTGCATTCATTGTAGCTGGGGATTTTAACAAGGCTAATCTGAAAACAAGACTCCCCAAATTTTATCAGCATATCGATTGCGCAACCAGGGGAGGAAAGACCTTGGACCATTGTTACTCTAACTTCCGCGACGCATATAAGGCCCTGCCCCGCCCCCCTTTCGGAAAAGCTGACCACGACTCCATTTTGTTGATCCCTGCCTACAGACAGAAACTAAAACAAGAGGCTCCCACGCTGAGGTCTGTCCAACGCTGGTCCGACCAAGCTGACTCCACACTCCAAGACTGCTTCCATCACGTGGACTGGGAGATGTTTCGTATTGCGTCAGATAACAATATTGACGAATACGCTGATTCGGTGTGCGAGTTCATTAGAACGTGCGTTGAAGATGTCGTTCCCATAGCAACGATTAAAACATTCCCTAACCAGAAACCGTGGATTGATGGCAGCATTCGTGTGAAACTGAAAGCGCGAACCACTGCTTTTAATCAGGGCAAGGTGTCTGGTAACATGACCGAATACAAACAGTGCAGCTATTCCCTCCGCAAGGCTATCAAACAAGCTAAGCGCCAGTACAGAGACAAAGTAGAATCTCAATTCAACGGCTCAGACACAAGAGGCATGTGGCAGGGTCTACAGTCAATCACGGACTACAGGAAGAAACCCAGCCCAGTCACGGACCAGGATGTCTTGCTCCCAGGCAGACTAAATAACTTTTTTGCCCGCTTTGAGGACAATACAGTGCCACTGACACGGCCTGCAACGAAAACATGCGGTCTCTCCTTCACTGCAGCCGAGGTGAGTAAGACATTTAAACGTGTTAACCCTCGCAAGGCTGCAGGCCCAGATGGCATCCCCAGCCGCGCCCTCAGAGCATGCGCAGACCAGCTGGCCGGTGTGTTTACGGACATATTCAATCAATCCCTATACCAGTCTGCTGTTCCCACATGCTTCAAGAGGGCCACCATTGTTCCTGTTCCCAAGAAAGCTAAGGTAACTGAGCTAAATGACTACCGCCCCGTAGCACTCACATCCGTCATCATGAAGTGCTTTGAGAGACTAGTCAAGGACCATATCACCTCCACCCTACCTGACACCCTAGACCCACTCCAATTTGCTTACCGCCCAAATAGGTCCACAGACGATGCAATCTCAACCACACTGCACACTGCCCTAACCCATCTGGACAAGAGGAATACCTATGTGAGAATGCTGTTCATCGACTACAGCTCGGCATTCAACACCATAGTACCCTCCAAGCTCGTCATCAAGCTCGAGACCCTGGGTCTCGACCCCGCCCTGTGCAACTGGGTACTGGACTTCCTGACGGGCCGCCCCCAGGTGGTGAGGGTAGGCAACAACATCTCCTCCCCGCTGATCCTCAACACTGGGGCCCCACAAGGTTGCGTTCTGAGCCCTCTCCTGTACTCCCTGTTCACCCACGACTGCGTGGCCACGCACGCCTCCAACTCAATCATCAAGTTTGCGGACGACACAACAGTGGTAGGCTTGATTACCAACAACGATGAGACGGCCTACAGGGAGGAGGTGAGGGCCCTCGGAGTGTGGTGTCAGGAAAACAACCTCACACTCAACGTCAACAAAACTAAGGAGATGATTGTGGACTTCAGGAAACAGCAGAGGGAACACCCCCCTATCCACATCGATGGAACAGTAGTGGAGAGGGTAGCAAGTTTTAAGTTCCTCGGCATACACATCACAGACAAACTGAATTGGTCCACTCACACAGACAGCATCGTGAAGAAGGCGCAGCAGCGCCTCTTCAACCTCAGGAGGCTGAAGAAATTCGGCTTGTCACCAAAAGCACTCACAAACTTCTACAGATGCACAATCGAGAGCATCCTGGCGGGCTGTATCACCGCCTGGTATGGCAACTGCACCGCCCTCAACCGTAAGGCTCTCCAGAGGGTAGTGAGGTCTGCACAACGCATCACCGGGGGCAAACTACCTGCCCTCCAGGACACCTACACCACCCGATGTCACAGGAAGGCCATAAAGATCATCAAGGACATCAACCACCCGAGCCACTGCCTGTTCACCCCGCTATCATCCAGAAGGCGAGGTCAGTACAGGTGCATCAAAGCTGGGACCGAGAGACTGAAAAACAGCTTCTATCTCAAGGCCATCAGACTGTTAAACAGCCACCACTAACACTGAGTGGCTGCTGCCAACACACTGACACTGACTCAACTCCAGCCACTTTAATAATGGGAATTGATGGGAAATGATGTAAATATATCACTAGCCACTTTAAACAATGCTACCTTATATAAATGTTACTTACCCTACATTA
>NC_092149.1:12486017-12544860 GCF_045791955.1 Oncorhynchus clarkii lewisi | reverse complement strand
TCATCTCATACGCATCTCATACGAATATATTATCCCTGTTGTTGGAATATATTATCCCTAATGTAATGTCTGTTGTTGGAATATATTATCCCTAATGTAATGTCTATTGTTGGAATATATTATCCCTAATGTAATGTATATTGTTGGAATATATTATCGCTAATGTAATGTCTGTTGTTGGAATATATTATCCCTAATGTAATGTCTGTTGTTGGAATATATTATCCCTAATGTAATGTCTGTTGTTGGAATATATTATCCCTAATGTAATGTCTATTGTTGGAATATATTATCCCTAATGTAATGTCTGTTGTTGGAATATATTATCCCTAATGTAATGTCTATTGTTGGAATATATTATCCCTAATGTAATGTCTATTGTTGGAATATATTATCCCTAATGTAATGTATATTGTTGGAATATATTATCGCTAATGTAATGTCTGTTGTTGGAATATGTTATCCCTAATGTAATGTCTATTGTTGGAATATATTATCCCTAATGTAATGTCTATTGTTGGAATATATTATCCCTAATGTAATGTCTAATGTTGGAATATATTATCCCTAATGTAATGTCTATTGTTGGAATATGTTATCCCTAATGTAATGTCTATTGATGGAATATATTATCCCTAATGTAATGTCTGTTGTTGGAATATATTATCCCTAATGTAATGTCTGTTGTTGGAATATATTATCCCTAATGTAATGTCTATTGTTGGAATATATTATCCCTAATGTAATGTCTATTGTTGGAATATATTATCCCTAATGTAATGTCTATTGTTGGAATATATTATCCCTAATGTAATGTCTATTGTTGGAATATATTATCCCTAATGTAATGTCTATTGTTGGAATATGTTATCCCTAATGTAATGCCTATTGTTGGAATATATTATCCCTAATGTAATGTCTGTTGTTGGAATATATTATCCCTAATGTAATGTCTATTGTTGGAATATATTATCCCTAATGTAATGTCTATTGTTGGAATATATTATCCCTAATGTAATGTCTATTGTTGGAATATATTATCCCTAATGTAATGTCTATTGTTGGAATATATTATCCCTAATGTAATGTCTATTGTTGGAATATATTATCCGTAATGTAATGTCTGTTGTTGGAATATATTATCCCTAATGTAATGTCTGTTGTTGGAATATATTATCCCTAACGTAATGTCTATAATTGGAATATATTATCCCTAATGTAATGTCTGTTGTTGGAATATATTATCCCTAATGTAATGTCTATTGTTGGAATATATTATCCGTAATGTAATGTCTGTTGTTGGAATATATTATCCCCAAAGTAATGTCTATTGTTGGAATATATTATCCCTAATGTAATGTCTATTGTTGAAATATATTATCCCTAATGTAATGTCTGTTGTTGGAATATATTATCCCTAATGTAATGTCTGTTGTTGGAATATATTATCCCTAATGTAATGTCTATTGTTGGAATATATTATCCCATATGTAATGTCTATTGTTGGAATATATTATCCCTGTTGTTGGAATATATTATCCCTAATGTAATGTCTGTTGTTGGAATATATTATCCCTAATGTAATGTCTATTGTTGGAATATATTATCCCTAATGTAATGTCTGTTGTTGGAATATATTATCCCTAATGTAATGTCTATTGTTGGAATATATTATCCCTAATGTAATGTATATTGTTGGAATATATTATCGCTAATGTAATGTCTGTTGTTGGAATATATTATCCCTAATGTAATGTCTGTTGTTGGAATATATTATCCCTAATGTAATGTCTGTTGTTGGAATATATTATCCCTAATGTAATGTCTATTGTTGGAATATATTATCCCTAATGTAATGTCTGTTGTTGGAATATATTATCCCTAATGTAATGTCTATTGTTGGAATATATTATCCCTAATGTAATGTCTATTGTTGGAATATATTATCCCTAATGTAATGTCTATTGTTGGAATATATTATCCCTAATGTAATGTCTATTGTTGGAATATATTATCCCTAATGTAATGTCTATTGTTGGAATATATTATCCCTGATGTAATGTCTAATGTTGGAATATATTATCCCTAATGTTATGTCTATTGTTGGAATATGTTATCCCTAATGTAATGTCTATTGATGGAATATATTATCCCTAATGTAATGTCTGTTGTTGGAATATATTATCCCTAATGTAATGTCTGTTGTTGGAATATATTATCCCTAATGTAATGTCTATTGTTGGAATATATTATCCCTAATGTAATGTCTATTGTTGGAATATATTATCCCTAATGTAATGTCTATTGTTGGAATATATTATCCCTAATGTAATGTCTATTGTTGGAATATATTATCCCTAATGTAATGTCTATTGTTGGAATATGTTATCCCTAATGTAATGCCTATTGTTGGAATATATTATCCCTAATGTAATGTCTGTTGTTGGAATATATTATCCCTAATGTAATGTCTGTTGTTGGAATATATTATCCCTAATGTAATGTCTATTGTTGGAATACATTATCCCTAATGTAATGTCTGTTGTTGACATATATTATCCCTAACGTAATGTCTATTGTTGGAATATAATATCCCTAATGTAATGTCTATTGTTGACATATATTATCCCTAATGTAATGTCTGTTGTTGGAATATATTATCGCTAATGTAATGTCTATTGTTGGAATATATTATCCCTAATGTAATGTCTAATGTTGGAATATATTATCCCTAATGTAATGTCTGTTGTTGGAATATATTATCCCTAACGTAATGTCTATTGTTGGAATATATTATCCCTAATGTAATGTCTGTTGTTGGAATATATTATCCCTAATGTAATGTCTATTGTTGGAATATATTATCCGTAATGTAATGTCTGTTGTTGGAATATATTATCCCCAATGTAATGTCTATTGTTGGAATATATTATCCCTAATGTATTGTCTATTGTTGGAATATATTATCCCTAATGTAATGTCTGTTGTTGGAATATATTATCCCTAATGTAATGTCTGTTGTTGGAAAATATTATCCCTAATGTAATGTATATTGTTGGAATATATTATCCCATATGTAATGTCTATTGTTGGAATATATTATCCCTGTTGTTGGAATATATTATCCCTAATGTAATGTCTGTTGTTGGAATATATTATCCCTAATGTAATGTCTATTGTTGGAATATATTATCCCTAATGTAATGTCTGTTGTTAGAATATATTATCCCTAACGTAATGTCTATTGTTGGAATATATTATCCCTAATGTAATGTCTGTTGTTGGAATATGTCTGTTGTTGGAATATATTATCCCTAATGTAATGTCTGTTGTTGGAATATATTATCCCTAATGTAATGTCTGTTGTTGGAATATATTATCCCTAATGTAATGTCTGTTGTTGGAATATATTATCCTTAATGTAATGTATATTGTTGGAATATATTATCCCATATGTAATGTCTATTGTTGGAATATATTATCCCTGTTGTTCGAATATATTATCCCTAATGTAATGTCTGTTGTTGGAATATATTATCCCTAATGTAATGTCTGTTGTTGGAATATATTATCCCTAATGTAATGTCTGTTGTTGGAATATATTATCCCTAATGTAATGTCTATTGTTGGAATATATTATCCCTAATGTAATGTCTGTTGTTGGAATATATTATCCCTAATGTAATGTCTATTGTTGGAATATATTATCCCTAATGTAATGTCTGTTGTTGGAATATATTATCCCTAATGTAATGTCTATTGTTGGAATATATTATCGCTAATGTAATGTCTGTTGTTGGAATATATTATCCCTAATGTAATGTCTGTTGTTGGAATATATTATCCCTAATGTAATGTCTGTTGTTGGAAAATATTATCCCTAATGTAATGTCTATTGTTGGAATATATTATCCCTAATGTAATGTCTGATGTTGGAATGTATTATCCCTAATGTAATGTCTATTGTTGGAATATATTATCCCTAATGTAATGTCTGTTGTTGGAATATATTATCCCTAATGTAATGTCTATTGTTGGAATATATTATCCCTAATGTAATGTCTATTGTTGGAATATATTATCCCTAATGTAATGTCTATTGTTGGAATATATTATCCCTAATGTAATGTCTGTTGTTGGAATATATTATCCCTAATGTAATGTCTATTGTTGGAATATATTATCCCTAATGTAATGTCTATTGTTGGAATATATTATCCCTAATGTATTGTCTATTGTTGGAATATATTATCCCTAATGTAATGTCTATTGTTGGAATATATTATCCCTAACGTAATGTCTATTGTTGGAATATATTATCCCTAATGTAATGTCTGTTGTTGGAATATGTCTGTTGTTGGAATATATTATCCCTAATGTAATGTCTGTTGTTGGAATATATTATCCCTAATGTAATGTCTGTTGTTGGAATATATTATCCCTAATGTAATGTCTGTTGTTGGAATATATTATCCTTAATGTAATGTATATTGTTGGAATATATTATCCCATATGTAATGTCTATTGTTGGAATATATTATCCCTGTTGTTCGAATATATTATCCCTAATGTAATGTCTGTTGTTGGAATATATTATCCCTAATGTAATGTCTGTTGTTGGAATATATTATCCCTAATGTAATGTCTGTTGTTGGAATATATTATCCCTAATGTAATGTCTATTGTTGGAATATATTATCCCTAATGTAATGTCTGTTGTTGGAATATATTATCCCTAATGTAATGTCTATTGTTGGAATATATTATCCCTAATGTAATGTCTGTTGTTGGAATATATTATCCCTAATGTAATGTCTATTGTTGGAATATATTATCGCTAATGTAATGTCTGTTGTTGGAATATATTATCCCTAATGTAATGTCTGTTGTTGGAATATATTATCCCTAATGTAATGTCTGTTGTTGGAAAATATTATCCCTAATGTAATGTCTATTGTTGGAATATATTATCCCTAATGTAATGTCTGATGTTGGAATGTATTATCCCTAATGTAATGTCTATTGTTGGAATATATTATCCCTAATGTAATGTCTGTTGTTGGAATATATTATCCCTAATGTAATGTCTATTGTTGGAATATATTATCCCTAATGTAATGTCTATTGTTGGAATATATTATCCCTAATGTAATGTCTATTGTTGGAATATATTATCCCTAATGTAATGTCTGTTGTTGGAATATATTATCCCTAATGTAATGTCTATTGTTGGAATATATTATCCCTAATGTAATGTCTATTGTTGGAATATATTATCCCTAATGTATTGTCTATTGTTGGAATATATTATCCCTAATGTAATGTCTATTGTTGGAATATATTATCCCTAATGTAATGTCTGTTGTTGGAATATATTATCCCATATGTAATGTCTATTGTTGACATATATTATCCCTAATGTAATGTCTATTGTTGGAATATATTATCCCTAATGTAATGTCTATTGTTGGAATATATTATCCCTAATGTAATGTCTATTGTTGGAATATATTATCCCTAATGTAATGTCTATTGTTGGAATATATTATCCCTAATGTAATGTCTATTGTTGGAATATATTATCCCTAATGTAATGTCTATTGTTGGAATATATTATCCCTAATGTAATTTCTATTGTTGACATGTATTATCCCTAATGTAATGTCTATTGTTGGAATATATTATCCCTAATGTAATGTCTGTTGTTGGAATATATTATCTTATATGTAATGTCTATTGTTGGAATATATTATCCCATATGTAATGTCTGTTGTTGGAATATATTATCCCTAATGTAATGTCTATTGTTGGAATATATTATCCCTAATGTAATGTCTATTGTTGACATATATTATTCCTAATGTAATGTCTATTGTTGACATATATTATCCCTAATGTAATGTCTGTTGTTGGAATATATTATCCCTAATGTAATGTATATTGTTGGAATATATTATCCCTAATGTAATGTCTATTGTTGACATATATTATCCCATATGTAATGTCTATTGTTGGAATATATTATCCCTAATGTAATGTCTGTTGTTGGACTATATTATCCCTAATGTAATGTCTATTGTTGGAATATATTATCCCATATGTAATGTCTGTTGTTGGAATATATTATCCTTAATGTAATGTCTATTGTTGGAATATATTATCCCTAATGTAATGTCTATTTTTGGAATATATTATCCCTAATGTAATGTCTATTGTTGACATATATTATCCCTAATGTAATGTCTATTGTTGACATATATTATCCCTAATGTAATGTCTGTTGTTGGAATATATTATCCCTAATGTAATGTCTATTGTTGGAATATATTATCCCTAATGTAATGTCTATTGTTGGAATATATTATCCCTAATGTAATGTCTATTGTTGGAATATATTATCCCTAATGTAATGTCTATTGTTGGAATATATTATCCCTAATGTAATGTCTATTGTTGGAATATATTATCCCTAATGTAATGTCTATTGTTGGAATATATTATCCCTAATGTAATGTCTGTTGTTGGAATATATTATCCCTAATGTAATGTCTATTGTTGGAATGTATTATCCCTAATGTAATGTCTATTGTTGGAATATATTATCCCTAATGTAATGTCTGTTGTTGGAATATATTATCCCTAATGTAATGTCTATTGTTGGAATATATTATCCCTAATGTAATGTCTATTGTTGGAATATATTATCCCTAATGTAATGTCTATTGTTGGAATATATTATCCCTAATGTAATGTCTGTTGTTGGAATATATTATCCCTAATGTAATGTCTATTGTTGGAATATATTATCCCTAATGTAATGTCTATTGTTGGAATATATTATCCCTAATGTATTGTCTATTGTTGGAATATATTATCCCTAATGTAATGTCTATTGTTGGAATATATTATCCCTAATGTAATGTCTGTTGTTGGAATATATTATCCCATATGTAATGTCTATTGTTGACATATATTATCCCTAATGTAATGTCTATTGTTGGAATATATTATCCCTAATGTAATGTCTATTGTTGGAATATATTATCCCTAATGTAATGTCTATTGTTGGAATATATTATCCCTAATGTAATGTCTATTGTTGGAATATATTATCCCTAATGTAATGTCTATTGTTGGAATATATTATCCCTAATGTAATGTCTATTGTTGGAATATATTATCCCTAATGTAATTTCTATTGTTGACATGTATTATCCCTAATGTAATGTCTATTGTTGGAATATATTATCCCTAATGTAATGTCTGTTGTTGGAATATATTATCCCATATGTAATGTCTATTGTTGGAATATATTATCCCATATGTAATGTCTATTGTTGACATATATTATTCCTAATGTAATGTCTATTGTTGACATATATTATCCCTAATGTAATGTCTGTTGTTGGAATATATTATCCCTAATGTAATGTATATTGTTGGAATATATTATCCCTAATGTAATGTCTATTGTTGACATATATTATCCCATATGTAATGTCTATTGTTGGAATATATTATCCCTAATGTAATGTCTGTTGTTGGACTATATTATCCCTAATGTAATGTCTATTGTTGGAATATATTATCCCATATGTAATGTCTGTTGTTGGAATATATTATCCCTAATGTAATGTCTATTGTTGGAATATATTATCCCTAATGTAATGTCTATTTTTGGAATATATTATCCCTAATGTAATGTCTATTGTTGACATATATTATCCCTAATGTAATGTCTATTGTTGACATATATTATCCCTAATGTAATGTCTGTTGTTGGAATATATTATCCCTAATGTAATGTCTATTGTTGGAATATATTATCCCTAATGTAATGTCTATTGTTGGAATATATTATCCCTAATGTAATGTCTATTGTTGGAATATATTATCCCTAATGTAATGTCTATTGTTGGAATATATTATCCCTAATGTAATGTCTGTTGTTGGAATATATTATCCCTAATGTAATGTCTATTGTTGGAATATATTATCCCTAATGTAATGTCTATTGTTGGAATATATTATCCCTAATGTAATGTCTATTGTTGGAATATATTATCCCTAATGTAATGTCTATTGTTGGAATATATTATCCCTAATGTAATGTCTGTTGTTGGAATATATTATCCCATATGTAATGTCTATTGTTGACATATATTATCCCTAATGTAATGTCTATTGTTGGAATATATTATCCCTAATGTAATGTCTATTGTTGGAATATATTATCCCTAATGTAATGTCTATTGTTGGAATATATTATCCCTAATGTAATGTCTATTGTTGGAATATATTATCCCTAATGTAATGTCTATTGTTGGAATATATTATCCCTAATGTAATGTCTATTGTTGGAATATATTATCCCTAATGTAATGTCTATTGTTGGAATATATTATCCCTAATGTAATTTCTATTGTTGACATGTATTATCCCTAATGTAATGTCCATTGTTGGAATATATTATCCCTAATGTAATGTCTGTTGTTGGAATATATTATCCCATATGTAATGTCTATTGTTGGAATATATTATCCCATATGTAATGTCTGTTGTTGGAATATATTATCCCTAATGTAATGTCTATTGTTGGAATATATTATCCCTAATGTAATGTCTATTGTTGACATATATTATCCCTAATGTAATGTCTATTGTTGACATATATTATCCCTAATGTAATGTCTATTGTTGACATATATTATCCCTAATGTAATGTCTGTAGTTGGAAAATATTATCCCTAATGTAATGTCTATTGTTGGAATATATTATCCCTAATGTAATGTCTATTGTTGACATGTATTATCCCTAATGTAATGTCTGTTGTTGGAATATATTATCCCTAATGTAATGTCTATTGTTGGAATATATTATCCCTAATGTAATGTCTATTGTTGGAATATATTATCCCTAATGTAATGTCTATTGTTGGAATATATTATCCCTAATGTAATGTCTATTGTTGGAATATATTATCCCTAATGTAATGTCTGTTGTTGGAATATATTATCCCATATGTAATGTCTATTGTTGACATATATTATCCCTAATGTAATGTCTATTGTTGGAATATATTATCCCTAATGTAATGTCTATTGTTGGAATATATTATCCCTAATGTAATGTCTATTGTTGGAATATATTATCCCTAATGTAATGTCTATTGTTGACATATATTATCCCTAATGTAATGTCTATTGTTGACATATATTATCCCTAATGTAATGTCTGTAGTTGGAAAATATTATCCCTAATGTAATGTCTATTGTTGGAATATATTATCCCTAATGTAATGTCTATTGTTGACATGTATTATCCCTAATGTAATGTCTGTTGTTGGAATATATTATCCCTAATGTAATGTCTGTTGTTGGAATATATTATCAATAATGTAATGTCTATTGTTGGAATATATTATCCCTAATGTAATGTCTATTGTTGACATATATTATCCCTAATGTAATGTCTGTTGTTGGAATATATTATCCCTAATGTAATGTCTATTGTTGGAATATATTAGCCCTAATGTAATGTCTATTGTTGACATATATTATCCCATATGTAATGTCTCTTGTTGGAATATATTATCCCTAATGTAATGTCTATTGTTGGAATATATTATCCCTAATGTAATGTCTATTGTTGGAATATATTATCCCTAATGTAATGTCTATTGTTGGAATATATTATCCCTAATGTAATGTCTATTGTTGGAATATATTATCCCTAATGTAATGTCTGTTGTTGGAATATATTATCCCTAATGTAATGTCTATTGTTGGAATATATTATCCCTAATGTAATGTCTATTGTTGGAATATATTATCCCTAATGTAATGTCTATTGTTGGAATATATTATCCCTAATGTAATGTCTATTGTTGGAATATATTATCCCTAATGTAATGTCTATTGTTGGAATATATTATCCCTAATGTAATGTCTATTGTTGGAATATATTATCCCTAATGTAATGTCTATTGTTGGAATATATTATCCCTAATGTAATTTCTATTGTTGACATGTATTATCCCTAATGTAATGTCCATTGTTGGAATATATTATCCCTAATGTAATGTCTGTTGTTGGAATATATTATCCCATATGTAATGTCTATTGTTGGAATATATTATCCCATATGTAATGTCTGTTGTTGGAATATATTATCCCTAATGTAATGTCTATTGTTGGAATATATTATCCCTAATGTAATGTCTATTGTTGACATATATTATCCCTAATGTAATGTCTATTGTTGACATATATTATCCCTAATGTAATGTCTATTGTTGACATATATTATCCCTAATGTAATGTCTGTAGTTGGAAAATATTATCCCTAATGTAATGTCTATTGTTGGAATATATTATCCCTAATGTAATGTCTATTGTTGACATGTATTATCCCTAATGTAATGTCTGTTGTTGGAATATATTATCCCTAATGTAATGTCTATTGTTGGAATATATTATCCCTAATGTAATGTCTATTGTTGGAATATATTATCCCTAATGTAATGTCTATTGTTGGAATATATTATCCCTAATGTAATGTCTATTGTTGGAATATATTATCCCTAATGTAATGTCTGTTGTTGGAATATATTATCCCATATGTAATGTCTATTGTTGACATATATTATCCCTAATGTAATGTCTATTGTTGGAATATATTATCCCTAATGTAATGTCTATTGTTGGAATATATTATCCCTAATGTAATGTCTATTGTTGGAATATATTATCCCTAATGTAATGTCTATTGTTGACATATATTATCCCTAATGTAATGTCTATTGTTGACATATATTATCCCTAATGTAATGTCTGTAGTTGGAAAATATTATCCCTAATGTAATGTCTATTGTTGGAATATATTATCCCTAATGTAATGTCTATTGTTGACATGTATTATCCCTAATGTAATGTCTGTTGTTGGAATATATTATCCCTAATGTAATGTCTGTTGTTGGAATATATTATCAATAATGTAATGTCTATTGTTGGAATATATTATCCCTAATGTAATGTCTATTGTTGACATATATTATCCCTAATGTAATGTCTGTTGTTGGAATATATTATCCCTAATGTAATGTCTATTGTTGGAATATATTAGCCCTAATGTAATGTCTATTGTTGACATATATTATCCCATATGTAATGTCTCTTGTTGGAATATATTATCCCTAATGTAATGTCTATTGTTGGAATATATTATCCCTAATGTAATGTCTATTGTTGGAATATATTATCCCTAATGTAATGTCTATTGTTGGAATATATTATCCCTAATGTAATGTCTATTGTTGGAATATATTATCCCTAATGTAATGTCTGTTGTTGGAATATATTATCCCTAATGTAATGTCTATTGTTGGAATATATTATCCCTAATGTAATGTCTATTGTTGGAATATATTATCCCTAATGTAATGTCTGTTGTTGGAATATATTATCCCTAATGTAATGTCTATTGTTGGAATATATTATCCCTAATGTAATGTCTATTGTTGGAATATATTATCCCTAATGTAATGTCTATTGTTGGAATATATTATCCCTAATGTAATGTCTATTGTTGGAATATATTATCCCTAATGTAATGTCTGTTGTTGGAATATATTATCCCATATGTAATGTCTATTGTTGACATATATTATCCCTAATGTAATGTCTATTGTTGGAATATATTATCCCTAATGTCATGTCTATTGTTGGAATATATTATCCCTAATGTAATGTCTATTGTTGGAATATATTATCCCTAATGTAATGTCTATTGTTGGAATATATTATCCCTAATGTAATGTCTATTGTTGGAATATATTATCCCTAATGTAATGTCTGTTGTTGGAATATATTATCCCATATTTAATGTCTATTGTTGGAATATGTTATCCCTAATGCAATGCCTATTGTTGGAATATATTATCCCTAATGTAATGTCTGTTGTTGGAATATATTATCCCTAATGTAATGTCTGTTGTTGGAATATATTATCCCTAATGTAATGTCTATTGTTGGAATATATTATCCCTAATGTAATGTCTGTTGTTGACATATATTATCCCTAACGTAATGTCTATTGTTGGAATATATTATCCCTAATGTAATGTCTATTGTTGACATATATTATCCCTAATGTAATGTCTGTTGTTGGAATATATTATCGCTAATGTAATGTCTATTGTTGGAATATATTATCCCTAATGTAATGTCTGTTGTTGGAATATATTATCCCTAACGTAATGTCTATTGTTGGAATATATTATCCCTAATGTAATGTCTGTTGTTGGAATATATTATCCCTAATGTAATGTCTATTGTTGGAATATATTATCCGTAATGTAATGTCTGTTGTTGGAATATATTATCCCCAATGTAATGTCTATTGTTGGAATATATTATCACTAATGTAATGTCTATTGTTGGAATATATTATCCCTAATGTAATGTCTGTTGTTGGAATATATTATCCCTAATGTAATGTCTGTTGTTGGAATATATTATCCTTAATGTAATGTATATTGTTGGAATATATTATCCCATATGTAATGTCTATTGTTGGAATATATTATCCCTGCTGTTCGAATATATTATCCCTAATGTAATGTCTGTTGTTGGAATATATTATCCCTAATGTAATGTCTATTGTTGGAATATATTATCCCTAATGTAATGTCTATTGTTGGAATATATTATCCCTAATGTAATGTCTATTGTTGGAATATATTATCCCTAATGTAATGTCTATTGTTGGAATATATTATCCCTGTTGTTGGAATATATTATCCCTAATGTAATGTCTGTTGTTGGAATATATTATCCCTAATGTAATGTCTATTGTTGGAATATATTATCCCTAATGTAATGTCTGTTGTTGGAATATATTATCCCTAATGTAATGTATGTTGTTGGAATATATTATCCCTAATGTAATGTCTGTTGTTGGAATATATTATCCCTAATGTAATGTCTATTGTTGGAATATATTATCCCTAATGTAATGTATGTTGTTGGAATATATTATCCCTAATGTAATGTCTATTGTTGGAATATATTATCCCTAATGTAATGTCTGTTGTTGGAATATATTATCCCTAATGTAATGTCTATTGTTGGAATATATTATCCCTAATGTAATGTCTGTTGTTAGAATATATTATCCCTAATGTAATGTCTATTGTTGGAATATATTATCCCTAATGTAATGTCTATTGTTGGAATATATTATCGCTAATGTAATGTCTGTTGTTGGAATATATTATCCCTAATGTAATGTCTGTTGTTGGAATATATTATCCCTAATGTAATGTCTGTTGTTGGAATATATTATCCCTAATGTAATGTCTATTGTTGGAATATATTATCCCTAATGTAATGTCTGTTGTTGGAATATATTATCCCTAATGTAATGTCTATTGTTGGAATATATTATCCCTAATGTAATGTCTGTTGTTGGAATATATTATCCCTAATGTAATGTCTATTGTTGGAATATATTATCCCTAATGTAATGTCTATTGTTGGAATATATTATCCCTAATGTAATGTCTATTGTTGGAATATATTATCCCTAATGTAATGTCTGTTGTTGGAATATATTATCCCTAATGTAATTTCTATTGTTGGAATATATTATCCCTAATGTAATGTCTATTGTTGGAATATATTATCCCTAATGTAATGTCTATTGTTGGAATATATTATCCCTAATGTAATGTCTATTGTTGGAATATATTATCCCTAATGTAATGTCTGTTGTTGGAATATATTATCCCATATGTAATGTCTATTGTTGACATATATTATCCCTAATGTAATGTCTATTGTTGGAATATATTATCCCTAATGTAATGTCTATTGTTGGAATATATTATCCCTAATGTAATGTCTATTGTTGGAATATATTATCCCTAATGTAATGTCTATTGTTGGAATATATTATCCCTAATGTAATGTCTATTGTTGGAATATATTATCCCTAATGTAATGTCTATTGTTGGAATATATTATCCCTAATGTAATGTCTATTGTTGGAATATATTATCCCTAATGTAATTTCTATTGTTGACATGTATTATCCCTAATGTAATGTCTATTGTTGGAATATATTATCCCTAATGTAATGTCTGTTGTTGGAATATATTATCCCATATGTAATGTCTATTGTTGGAATATATTATCCCATATGTAATGTCTGTTGTTGGAATATATTATCCCTAATGTAATGTCTATTGTTGGAATATATTATCCCTAATGTAATGTCTATTGTTGACATATATTATTCCTAATGTAATGTCTATTGTTGACATATATTATCCCTAATGTAATGTCTGTTGTTGGAATATATTATCCCTAATGTAATGTATTTTGTTGGAATATATTATCCCTAATGTAATGTCTATTGTTGACATATATTATCCCATATGTAATGTCTATTGTTGGAATATATTATCCCTAATGTA
Organism: Oncorhynchus clarkii lewisi; assembly: GCF_045791955.1. Classification (NCBI taxonomy): domain Eukaryota; kingdom Metazoa; phylum Chordata; class Actinopteri; order Salmoniformes; family Salmonidae; genus Oncorhynchus; species Oncorhynchus clarkii. The sequence goes on along the minus strand of NC_092149.1, from coordinate 12,530,383 downwards.
ATGTCTGTTGTTGGACTATATTATCCCTAATGTATTGTCTATTGTTGGAATATATTATCCCATATGTAATGTCTGTTGTTGGAATATATTATCCCTAATGTAATGTCTATTGTTGGAATATATTATCCCTAATGTAATGTCTGTAGTTGGAAAATATTATCCCTAATGTAATGTCTATTGTTGGAATATATTATCCCTAATGTAATGTCTATTGTTGACATGTATTATCCCTAATGTAATGTCTGTTGTTGGAATATATTATCCCTAATGTAATGTCTGTTGTTGGAATATATTATCAATAATGTAATGTCTATTGTTGGAATATATTATCCCTAATGTAATGTCTATTGTTGACATATATTATCCCTAATGTAATGTCTGTTGTTGGAATATATTATCCCTAATGTAATGTCTATTGTTGGAATATATTAGCCCTAATGTAATGTCTATTGTTGACATATATTATCCCATATGTAATGTCTCTTGTTGGAATATATTATCCCTAATGTAATGTCTATTGTTGGAATATATTATCCCTAATGTAATGTCTATTGTTGGAATATATTATCCCTAATGTAATGTCTATTGTTGGAATATATTATCCCTAATGTAATGTCTATTGTTGGAATATATTATCCCTAATGTAATGTCTGTTGTTGGAATATATTATCCCTAATGTAATGTCTATTGTTGGAATATATTATCCCTAATGTAATGTCTATTGTTGGAATATATTATCCCTAATGTAATGTCTGTTGTTGGAATATATTATCCCTAATGTAATGTCTATTGTTGGAATATATTATCCCTAATGTAATGTCTATTGTTGGAATATATTATCCCTAATGTAATGTCTATTGTTGGAATATATTATCCCTAATGTAATGTCTATTGTTGGAATATATTATCCCTAATGTAATGTCTGTTGTTGGAATATATTATCCCATATGTAATGTCTATTGTTGACATATATTATCCCTAATGTAATGTCTATTGTTGGAATATATTATCCCTAATGTAATGTCTATTGTTGGAATATATTATCCCTAATGTAATGTCTATTGTTGGAATATATTATCCCTAATGTAATGTCTATTGTTGGAATATATTATCCCTAATGTAATGTCTATTGTTGGAATATATTATCCCTAATGTAATGTCTGTTGTTGGAATATATTATCCCATATTTAATGTCTATTGTTGGAATATGTTATCCCTAATGTAATGCCTATTGTTGGAATATATTATCCCTAATGTAATGTCTGTTGTTGGAATATATTATCCCTAATGTAATGTCTGTTGTTGGAATATATTATCCCTAATGTAATGTCTATTGTTGGAATATATTATCCCTAATGTAATGTCTGTTGTTGACATATATTATCCCTAACGTAATGTCTATTGTTGGAATATATTATCCCTAATGTAATGTCTATTGTTGACATATATTATCCCTAATGTAATGTCTGTTGTTGGAATATATTATCGCTAATGTAATGTCTATTGTTGGAATATATTATCCCTAATGTAATGTCTGTTGTTGGAATATATTATCCCTAACGTAATGTCTATTGTTGGAATATATTATCCCTAATGTAATGTCTGTTGTTGGAATATATTATCCCTAATGTAATGTCTATTGTTGGAATATATTATCCGTAATGTAATGTCTGTTGTTGGAATATATTATCCCCAATGTAATGTCTATTGTTGGAATATATTATCACTAATGTAATGTCTATTGTTGGAATATATTATCCCTAATGTAATGTCTGTTGTTGGAATATATTATCCCTAATGTAATGTCTGTTGTTGGAATATATTATCCTTAATGTAATGTATATTGTTGGAATATATTATCCCATATGTAATGTCTATTGTTGGAATATATTATCCCTGCTGTTCGAATATATTATCCCTAATGTAATGTCTGTTGTTGGAATATATTATCCCTAATGTAATGTCTATTGTTGGAATATATTATCCCTAATGTAATGTCTATTGTTGGAATATATTATCCCTAATGTAATGTCTATTGTTGGAATATATTATCCCTAATGTAATGTCTATTGTTGGAATATATTATCCCTGTTGTTGGAATATATTATCCCTAATGTAATGTCTGTTGTTGGAATATATTATCCCTAATGTAATGTCTATTGTTGGAATATATTATCCCTAATGTAATGTCTGTTGTTGGAATATATTATCCCTAATGTAATGTATGTTGTTGGAATATATTATCCCTAATGTAATGTCTGTTGTTGGAATATATTATCCCTAATGTAATGTCTATTGTTGGAATATATTATCCCTAATGTAATGTATGTTGTTGGAATATATTATCCCTAATGTAATGTCTATTGTTGGAATATATTATCCCTAATGTAATGTCTGTTGTTGGAATATATTATCCCTAATGTAATGTCTATTGTTGGAATATATTATCCCTAATGTAATGTCTGTTGTTAGAATATATTATCCCTAATGTAATGTCTATTGTTGGAATATATTATCCCTAATGTAATGTCTATTGTTGGAATATATTATCGCTAATGTAATGTCTGTTGTTGGAATATATTATCCCTAATGTAATGTCTGTTGTTGGAATATATTATCCCTAATGTAATGTCTGTTGTTGGAATATATTATCCCTAATGTAATGTCTATTGTTGGAATATATTATCCCTAATGTAATGTCTGTTGTTGGAATATATTATCCCTAATGTAATGTCTATTGTTGGAATATATTATCCCTAATGTAATGTCTGTTGTTGGAATATATTATCCCTAATGTAATGTCTATTGTTGGAATATATTATCCCTAATGTAATGTCTATTGTTGGAATATATTATCCCTAATGTAATGTCTATTGTTGGAATATATTATCCCTAATGTAATGTCTGTTGTTGGAATATATTATCCCTAATGTAATGTCTATTGTTGGAATATATTATCCCTAATGTAATGTCTATTGTTGGAATATATTATCCCTAATGTAATGTCTATTGTTGGAATATATTATCCCTAATGTAATGTCTATTGTTGGAATATATTATCCCTAATGTAATGTCTGTTGTTGGAATATATTATCCCATATGTAATGTCTATTGTTGACATATATTATCCCTAATGTAATGTCTATTGTTGGAATATATTATCCCTAATGTAATGTCTATTGTTGGAATATATTATCCCTAATGTAATGTCTATTGTTGGAATATATTATCCCTAATGTAATGTCTATTGTTGGAATATATTATCCCTAATGTAATGTCTATTGTTGGAATATATTATCCCTAATGTAATGTCTATTGTTGGAATATATTATCCCTAATGTAATGTCTATTGTTGGAATATATTATCCCTAATGTAATTTCTATTGTTGACATGTATTATCCCTAATGTAATGTCTATTGTTGGAATATATTATCCCTAATGTAATGTCTGTTGTTGGAATATATTATCCCATATGTAATGTCTATTGTTGGAATATATTATCCCATATGTAATGTCTGTTGTTGGAATATATTATCCCTAATGTAATGTCTATTGTTGGAATATATTATCCCTAATGTAATGTCTATTGTTGACATATATTATTCCTAATGTAATGTCTATTGTTGACATATATTATCCCTAATGTAATGTCTGTTGTTGGAATATATTATCCCTAATGTAATGTATTTTGTTGGAATATATTATCCCTAATGTAATGTCTATTGTTGACATATATTATCCCATATGTAATGTCTATTGTTGGAATATATTATCCCTAATGTAATGTCTGTTGTTGGAATATATTATCCCTAATGTAATGTCTATTGTTGGAATATATTATCCCTAATGTAATGTCTATTTTTGGAATATGTTATCCCTAATGTAATGTCTATTGTTGACATATATTATCCCTAATGTAATGTCTATTGTTGACATATATTATCCCTAATGTAATGTCTGTTGTTGGAATATATTATCCCTAATGTAATGTCTATTGTTGGAAGATATTATCCCTAATGTAATGTCTATTGTTGGAATATATTATCCCTAATGTAATGTCTATTGTTGGAATATATTATCCCTAATGTAATGTCTATTGTTGGAATATATTATCCCTAATGTAATGTCTGTTGTTGGAATATATTATCCCTAATGTAATGTCTATTGTTGGAATATATTATCCCTAATGTAATGTCTATTGTTGGAATATATTATCCCTAATGTAATGTCTATTGTTGGAATATATTATCCCTAATGTAATGTCTATTGTTGGAATATATTATCCCTAATGTAATGTCTGTTGTTGGAATATATTATCCCATATGTAATGTCTGTTGTTGGAATATATTATCCCTAATGTAATGTCTATTGTTGGAATATATTATCCCTAATGTAATGTCTATTTTTGGAATATATTATCCCTAATGTAATGTCTATTGTTGACATATATTATCCCTAATGTAATGTCTATTGTTGACATATATTATCCCTAATGTAATGTCTGTTGTTGGAATAAATTATCCCTAATGTAATGTCTATTGTTGGAATATATTATCCCTAATGTAATGTCTATTGTTGGAATATTTTATCCCTAATGTAATGTCTATTGTTGGAATATATTATCCCATATGTAATGTCTATTGTTGGAATATGTTATCCCTAATGTAATGCCTATTGTTGGAATATATTATCCCTAATGTAATGTCTGTTGTTGGAATATATTATCCCTAATGTAATGTCTGTTGTTGGAATATATTATCCCTAATGTAATGTCTGTTGTTGGAATATATTATCCCTAATGTAATGTCTATTGTTGGAATATATTATCCCTAATGTAATGTCTGTTGTTGACATATATTATCCCTAACGTAATGTCTATTGTTGGAATATATTATCCCTAATGTAATGTCTATTGTTGACATATATTATCCCTAATGTAATGTCTGTTGTTGGAATATATTATCACTAATGTAATGTCTATTGTTGGAATATATTATCCCTAATGTAATGTCTGTTGTTGGAATATATTATCCCTAACGTAATGTTTATTGTTGGAATATATTATCCCTAATGTAATGTCTGTTGTTGGAATATATTATCCCTAATGTAATGTCTATTGTTGGAATATATTATCCGTAATGTAATGTCTGTTGTTGGAATATATTATCCCCAATGTAATGTCTATTGTTGGAATATATTATCACTAATGTAATGTCTATTGTTGGAATATATTATCCCTAATGTAATGTCTGTTGTTGGAATATATTATCCCTAATGTAATGTCTGTTGTTGGAATATATTATCCTTAATGTAATGTATATTGTTGGAATATATTATCCCATATGTAATGTCTATTGTTGGAATATATTATCCCTGTTGTTCGAATATATTATCCCTAATGTAATGTCTGTTGTTGGAATATATTATCCCTAATGTAATGTCTGTTGTTGGAATATATTATCCCTAATGTAATGTCTATTGTTGGAATATATTATCCCTAATGTAATGTCTGTTGATGGAATATATTATCCCTAATGTAATGTCTGTTGTTGGAATATATTATCCCTAATGTAATGTCTATTGTTGGAATATATTATCCCTAATGTAATGTATGTTGTTGGAATATATTATCCCTAATGTAATGTCTATTGTTGGAATATATTATCCCTAATGTAATGTCTGTTGTTGGAATATATTATCCCTAATGTAATGTCTATTGTTGGAATATATTATCCCTAATGTAATGTCTGTTGTTAGAATATATTATCCCTAATGTAATGTCTATTGTTGGAATATATTATCCCTAATGTAATGTCTATTGTTGGAATATATTATCGCTAATGTAATGTCTGTTGTTGGAATATATTATCCCTAATGTAATGTCTGTTGTTGGAATATATTATCCCTAATGTAATGTCTGTTGTTGGAATATATTATCCCTAATGTAATGTCTATTGTTGGAATATATTATCCCTAATGTAATGTCTGTTGTTGGAATATATTATCCCTAATGTAATGTCTATTGTTGGAATATATTATCCCTAATGTAATGTCTGTTGTTGGAATATATTATCCCTAATGTAATGTCTATTGTTGGAATATATTATCCCTAATGTAATGTCTATTGTTGGAATATATTATCCCTAATGTAATGTCTATTGTTGGAATATATTATCCCTAATGTAATGTCTGTTGTTGGAATATATTATCCCTAATGTAATGTCTATTGTTGGAATATATTATCCCTAATGTAATGTCTATTGTTGGAATATATTATCCCTAATGTAATGTCTATTGTTGGAATATATTATCCCTAATGTAATGTCTATTGTTGGAATATATTATCCCTAATGTAATGTCTGTTGTTGGAATATATTATCCCATATGTAATGTCTATTGTTGACATATATTATCCCTAATGTAATGTCTATTGTTGGAATATATTATCCCTAATGTAATGTCTATTGTTGGAATATATTATCCCTAATGTAATGTCTATTGTTGGAATATATTATCCCTAATGTAATGTCTATTGTTGGAATATATTATCCCTAATGTAATGTCTATTGTTGGAATATATTATCCCTAATGTAATGTCTATTGTTGGAATATATTATCCCTAATGTAATGTCTATTGTTGGAATATATTATCCCTAATGTAATTTCTATTGTTGACATGTATTATCCCTAATGTAATGTCTATTGTTGGAATATATTATCCCTAATGTAATGTCTGTTGTTGGAATATATTATCCCATATGTAATGTCTATTGTTGGAATATATTATCCCATATGTAATGTCTGTTGTTGGAATATATTATCCCTAATGTAATGTCTATTGTTGGAATATATTATCCCTAATGTAATGTCTATTGTTGACATATATTATTCCTAATGTAATGTCTATTGTTGACATATATTATCCCTAATGTAATGTCTGTTGTTGGAATATATTATCCCTAATGTAATGTATATTGTTGGAATATATTATCCCTAATGTAATGTCTATTGTTGACATATATTATCCCATATGTAATGTCTATTGTTGGAATATATTATCCCTAATGTAATGTCTGTTGTTGGACTATATTATCCCTAATGTAATGTCTATTGTTGGAATATATTATCCCATATGTAATGTCTGTTGTTGGAATATATTATCCCTAATGTAATGTCTGTTGTTGGAATATATTATCCCTAATGTAATGTCTATTGTTGGAATATATTATCCCTAATGTAATGTCTATTGTTGGAATATATTATCCCTAATGTAATGTCTATTGTTGGAATATATTATCCCTAATGTAATGTCTGTTGTTGGAATATATTATCCCTAATGTAATGTCTATTGTTGGAATATATTATCCCTAATGTAATGTCTATTGTTGGAATATATTATCCCTAATGTAATGTCTATTGTTGGAATATATTATCCCTAATGTAATGTCTATTGTTGGAATATATTATCCCTAATGTAATGTCTGTTGTTGGAATATATTATCCCATATGTAATGTCTATTGTTGACATATATTATCCCTAATGTAATGTCTATTGTTGGAATATATTATCCCTAATGTAATGTCTATTGTTGGAATATATTATCCCTAATGTAATGTCTATTGTTGGAATATATTATCCCTAATGTAATGTCTATTGTTGGAATATATTATCCCTAATGTAATGTCTATTGTTGGAATATATTATCCCTAATGTAATGTCTATTGTTGGAATATATTATCCCTAATGTAATGTCTATTGTTGGAATATATTATCCCTAATGTAATTTCTATTGTTGACATGTATTATCCCTAATGTAATGTCTATTGTTGGAATATATTATCCCTAATGTAATGTCTGTTGTTGGAATATATTATCCCATATGTAATGTCTATTGTTGGAATATATTATCCCATATGTAATGTCTGTTGTTGGAATATATTATCCCTAATGTAATGTCTATTGTTGGAATATATTATCCCTAATGTAATGTCTATTGTTGACATATATTATTCCTAATGTAATGTCTATTGTTGACATATATTATCCCTAATGTAATGTCTGTTGTTGGAATATATTATCCCTAATGTAATGTATATTGTTGGAATATATTATCCCTAATGTAATGTCTATTGTTGACATATATTATCCCATATGTAATGTCTATTGTTGGAATATATTATCCCTAATGTAATGTCTGTTGTTGGACTATATTATCCCTAATGTAATGTCTATTGTTGGAATATATTATCCCATATGTAATGTCTGTTGTTGGAATATATTATCCCTAATGTAATGTCTATTGTTGGAATATATTATCCCTAATGTAATGTCTATTTTTGGAATATATTATCCCTAATGTAATGTCTATTGTTGACATATATTATCCCTAATGTAATGTCTATTGTTGACATATATTATCCCTAATGTAATGTCTGTTGTTGGAATATATTATCCCTAATGTAATGTCTATTGTTGGAATATATTATCCCTAATGTAATGTCTATTGTTGGAATATATTATCCCTAATGTAATGTCTATTGTTGGAATATATTATCCCTAATGTAATGTCTATTGTTGGAATATATTATCCCTAATGTAATTTCTATTGTTGACATGTATTATCCCTAATGTAATGTCTATTGTTGGAATATATTATCCCTAATGTAATGTCTGTTGTTGGAATATATTATCCCATATGTAATGTCTATTGTTGGAATATATTATCCCATATGTAATGTCTGTTGTTGGAATATATTATCCCTAATGTAATGTCTATTGTTGGAATATATTATCCCTAATGTAATGTCTATTGTTGACATATATTATTCCTAATGTAATGTCTATTGTTGACATATATTATCCCTAATGTAATGTCTGTTGTTGGAATATATTATCCCTAATGTAATGTATATTGTTGGAATATATTATCCCTAATGTAATGTCTATTGTTGACATATATTATCCCATATGTAATGTCTATTGTTGGAATATATTATCCCTAATGTAATGTCTATTGTTGGAATATATTATCCCTAATGTAATTTCTATTGTTGACATGTATTATCCCTAATGTAATGTCTATTGTTGGAATATATTATCCCTAATGTAATGTCTGTTGTTGGAATATATTATCCCATATGTAATGTCTATTGTTGGAATATATTATCCCATATGTAATGTCTGTTGTTGGAATATATTATCCCTAATGTAATGTCTATTGTTGGAATATATTATCCCTAATGTAATGTCTATTGTTGACATATATTATTCCTAATGTAATGTCTATTGTTGACATATATTATCCCTAATGTAATGTCTGTTGTTGGAATATATTATCCCTAATGTAATGTATATTGTTGGAATATATTATCCCTAATGTAATGTCTATTGTTGACATATATTATCCCATATGTAATGTCTATTGTTGGAATATATTATCCCTAATGTAATGTCTGTTGTTGGACTATATTATCCCTAATGTAATGTCTATTGTTGGAATATATTATCCCATATGTAATGTCTGTTGTTGGAATATATTATCCCTAATGTAATGTCTATTGTTGGAATATATTATCCCTAATGTAATGTCTATTTTTGGAATATATTATCCCTAATGTAATGTCTATTGTTGACATATATTATCCCTAATGTAATGTCTATTGTTGACATATATTATCCCTAATGTAATGTCTGTTGTTGGAATATATTATCCCTAATGTAATGTCTATTGTTGGAATATATTATCCCTAATGTAATGTCTATTGTTGGAATATATTATCCCTAATGTAATGTCTATTGTTGGAATATATTATCCCTAATGTAATGTCTATTGTTGGAATATATTATCCCTAATGTAATTTCTATTGTTGACATGTATTATCCCTAATGTAATGTCTATTGTTGGAATATATTATCCCTAATGTAATGTCTGTTGTTGGAATATATTATCCCATATGTAATGTCTATTGTTGGAATATATTATCCCATATGTAATGTCTGTTGTTGGAATATATTATCCCTAATGTAATGTCTATTGTTGGAATATATTATCCCTAATGTAATGTCTATTGTTGACATATATTATTCCTAATGTAATGTCTATTGTTGACATATATTATCCCTAATGTAATGTCTGTTGTTGGAATATATTATCCCTAATGTAATGTATATTGTTGGAATATATTATCCCTAATGTAATGTCTATTGTTGACATATATTATCCCATATGTAATGTCTATTGTTGGAATATATTATCCCTAATGTAATGTCTGTTGTTGGACTATATTATCCCTAATGTAATGTCTATTGTTGGAATATATTATCCCTAATGTAATGTCTGTTGTTGGAATATATTATCCCATATGTAATGTCTATTGTTGACATATATTATCCCTAATGTAATGTCTATTGTTGGAATATATTATCCCTAATGTAATGTCTATTGTTGGAATATATTATCCCTAATGTAATGTCTATTGTTGGAATATATTATCCCTAATGTAATGTCTATTGTTGGAATATATTATCCCTAATGTAATGTCTATTGTTGGAATATATTATCCCTAATGTAATGTCTTTTGTTGGAATATATTATCCCTAATGTAATGTCTATTGTTGGAATATATTATCCCTAATGTAATTTCTATTGTTGACATGTATTATCCCTAATGTAATGTCTATTGTTGGAATATATTATCCCTAATGTAATGTCTGTTGTTGGAATATATTATCCCATATGTAATGTCTATTGTTGGAATATATTATCCCAAATGTAATGTCTGTTGTTGGAATATATTATCCCTAATGTAATGTCTATTGTTGGAATATATTATCCCTAATGTAATGTCTATTGTTGACATATATTATTCCTAATGTAATGTCTATTGTTGACATATATTATCCCTAATGTAATGTCTGTTGTTGGAATATATTATCCCTAATGTAATGTATATTGTTGGAATATATTATCCCTAATGTAATGTCTATTTTTGACATATATTATCCCATATGTAATGTCTATTGTTGGAATATATTATCCCTAATGTAATGTCTGTTGTTGGACTATATTATCCCTAATGTAATGTCTATTATTGGAATATATTATCCCTAATGTAATGTCTATTGTTGACATATATTATCCCTAATGTAATGTCTATTGTTGACATATATTATCCCTAATGTAATGTCTGTTGTTGGAATATATTATCCCTAATGTAATGTCTATTGTTGGAATATATTATCCCTAATGTAATGTCTATTGTTGGAATATATTATCCCTAATGTAATGTCTATTGTTGGAATATATTATCCCTAATGTAATGTCTATTGTTGGAATATATTATCCCTAATGTAATGTCTGTTGTTGGAATATATTATCCCTAATGTAATGTCTATTGTTGGAATATATTATCCCTAATGTAATGTCTATTGTTGGAATATATTATCCCTAATGTAATGTCTATTGTTGGAATATATTATCCCTAATGTAATGTCTATTGTTGGAATATATTATCCCTAATGTAATGTCTGTTGTTGGAATATATTATCCCATATGTAATGTCTATTGTTGACATATATTATCCCTAATGTAATGTCTATTGTTGGAATATATTATCCCTAATGTAATGTCTATTGTTGGAATATATTATCCCTAATGTAATGTCTATTGTTGACATATATTATCCCATATGTAATGTCTATTGTTGGAATATATTATCCCTAATGTAATGTCTATTGTTGGAATATATTATCCCTAATGTAATGTCTATTGTTGGAATATATTATCCCTAATGTAATGTCTGTTGTTGGAATATATTATCCCATATGTAATGTCTATTGTTGGAATATATTATCCCTAATGTAATGTCTATTGTTGGAATATATTATCCCTAATGTAATGTCTGTTGTTGACATATGTTATCCCTAATGTAATGTCTATTGTTGGAATATATTATCCCTAATGTAATGTCTGTTGTTGGAATATATTATCCCATATGTAATGTCTATTGTTGGAATTAATTATCCCTAATGTAATGTCTGTTGTTGACATATATTATCCCTAATGTAATGTCTATTGTTGGAATATATTATCCCTAATGTAATGTCTATTGTTGGAATATATTATCCCTAATGTAATGTCTGTTGTTGGAATATATTATCCCATATGTAATGTCTATTGTTGAAATATATTATCCCTAATGTAATGTCTATTGTTGGAATATATTATCCCTAATGTAATGTCTATTGTTGGAATATATTATCCCTAATGTAATGTCTGTTGTTGGAATATATTATCCCTAATGTAATGTCTATTGTTGGAATATATTATCCCTAATGTAATGTCTATTGTTGGAATATATTATCCCTAATGTAATGTCTATTGTTGGAATATATTATCCCTAATGTAATGTCTATTGTTGGAATATATTATCCCTAATGTAATGTCTGTTGTTGGAATATATTATCCCATATGTAATGTCTATTGTTGACATATATTATCCCTAATGTAATGTCTATTGTTGGAATATATTATCCCTAATGTAATGTCTATTGTTGGAATATATTATCCCTAATGTAATGTCTATTGTTGGAATATATTATCCCTAATGTAATGTCTATTGTTGGAATATATTATCCCTAATGTAATGTCTATTGTTGGAATATATTATCCCTAATGTAATGTCTATTGTTGGAATATATTATCCCTAATGTAATGTCTATTGTTGGAATATATTATCCCTAATGTAATTTCTATTGTTGACATGTATTATCCCTAATGTAATGTCCATTGTTGGAATATATTATCCCTAATGTAATGTCTGTTGTTGGAATATATTATCCCATATGTAATGTCTATTGTTGGAATATATTATCCCATATGTAATGTCTGTTGTTGGAATATATTATCCCTAATGTAATGTCTATTGTTGACATATATTATCCCTAATGTAATGTCTGTTGTTGGAATATATTATCCCTAATGTAATGTCTATTGTTGGAATATATTAGCCCTAATGTAATGTCTATTGTTGACATATATTATCCCATATGTAATGTCTATTGTTGGAATATATTATCCCTAATGTAATGTCTATTGTTGGAATATATTATCCCTAATGTAATGTCTATTGTTGGAATATATTATCCCTAATGTAATGTCTGTTGTTGGAATATATTATCCCATATGTAATGTCTATTGTTGGAATATATTATCCCTAATGTAATGTCTGTTGTTGACATATATTATCCCTAATGTAATGTCTATTGTTGGAATATATTATCCCTAATGTAATGTCTATTGTTGGAATATATTATCCCTAATGTAATGTCTGTTGTTGACATATGTTATCCCTAATGTAATGTCTATTGTTGGAATATATTATCCCTAATGTAATGTCTGTTGTTGGAATATATTATCCCATATGTAATGTCTATTGTTGGAATTAATTATCCCTAATGTAATGTCTGTTGTTGACATATATTATCCCTAATGTAATGTCTATTGTTGGAATATATTATCCCTAATGTAATGTCTATTGTTGGAATATATTATCCCTAATGTAATGTCTGTTGTTGGAATATATTATCCCATATGTAATGTCTATTGTTGAAATATATTATCCCTAATGTAATGTCTATTGTTGGAATATATTATCCCTAATGTAATGTCTATTGTTGGAATATATTATCCCTAATGTAATGTCTATTGTTGGAATATATTATCCCTATTGTAATGTCTATTGTTGAAATATATTATCCCTAATGTAATGTCTATTGTTGGAATATATTATCCCTAATGTAATGTCTATTGTTGGAATATATTATCCCTAATGTAATGTCTATTGTTGGAATATATTATCCCTAATGTAATGTCTATTGTTGGAATATATTATCCCTAATGTAATGTCTATTGTTGGAATATATTATCCCTAATGTAATGTCTGTTGTTGACATATATTATCCCTAATGTAATGTCTATTGTTGGAATATATTATCCCTAATGTAATGTCTATTGTTGGAATATATTATGCCTAATGTAATGTCTATTGTTGGAATATATTATCCCTAATGTAATGTCTGTTGTTGGAATATATTATCCCTAATGTAATGTCTGTTGTTGGAATATATAATCCCTAATGTAATGTCTGTTGTTGGAATATATTATCCCTAATGTAATGTCTATTGTTGGAATATATTATCCCTGTTGTTGGAATATATTATCCCATATGTAATGTCTATTGTTGGAATATATTATCCCTAATGTAATGTCTGTTGTTGGAATATATTATCCCATATGTAATGTCTATTGTTGGAATATATTATCGCTAATGTAATGTCTGTTGTTGGAATATATTATCCGTAATGTAATGTCTATTGTTGGAATATATTATCCCTAATGTAATGTCTATTGTTGGAATATATTATCCCATATGTAATTTCTGTTGTTGGAATATATTATCCCTAATGTAATGTCTATTGTTGGAATATATTATCCCTGTTGTTGGAATATATTATCCCTAATGTAATGTCTATTGTTGGAATATATTATCCCATATGTAATGTCTATTGTTGGAATATATTATCCCTAATGTAATGTCTGTTGTTGGAATATATTATCCCATATGTAATGTCTATTGTTGGAATATATTATCCCTAATGTAATGTCTGTTGTTGGAATATATTATCCCTAATGTAATGTCTATTGTTGGAATATATTATCCCTAATGTAATGTCTGTTGTTGGAATATATTTTCCCATATGTAATGTCTATTGTTGGAATATATTATCCCTAATGTAATGTCTATTGTTGGAATATATTATCCTTAATGTAATGTCTATTGTTGGAATATATTATCCCTAATGTAATGTCTGTTGTTGGAATATATTATCCCATATGTAATGTCTATTGTTGGAATATATTATCCCTAATGTAATGTCTATTGTTGGAATATATTATCCCTAATGTAATGTCTATTGTTGGAATATATTATCCCTAATGTAATGTCTGTTGTTGGAATATATTATCCCTAATGTAATGTCTATTGTTGACATATATTATCCCTAATGTAATGTCTGTTGTTGGAATATATTATCCCTAATGTAATGTCTATTGTTGGAATATATTATCCCTAATGTAATGTCTATTGTTGGAATATATTATCCCTAATGTAATGTCTATTGTTGGAATATATTATCCCTAATGTAATGTCTATTGTTGGAATATATTATCCCTAATGTAATGTCTATTGTTGGAATATATTATCCCTAATGTAATGTCTATTGTTGGAATATATTATCCCTAATGTAATGTCTATTGTCCTGGTTGTCTGGGATGATGGTGTTGATGTGAGCCATGACCAGCCTTTCAAAGTACTTCAGAATTACAGATGTGAGTGTTACAGGGTGATAGTCATTTAGGCAGGTTACCTTGGAACTCTTGGGAACAGGGTCAATGGTGGTCAGCTTTAAACATTTAGGAATTACAGACTGAGACAAGGAGAGATTGTACATTTCTGTGAAGACGCTTGCCAGCTGGTCTGTGTATGCTTTGAGAACGTGCCCTAGTATTCCGTCTGTGATTGTGAACCTGTTTTAAAGTTTTGCTCACATCTGCCACAGAGAGCGAGATCACACAGTCATCTGGAAAAAAAGGGCTTTCACGCAAGGCTCAGTGTTGTATTCCTCCAAGAGATCATAAAAGGTATTTAGCTCGTTTGGGAGTTCTGCATCACTCAGCAACTCCCGGCTGGGTTTCCCTTTGTAATTCCTTGCCACGTACGATGAGCGTCGGAGTTGGTCTAATAGGATTCCACCTTCCTCCTATGTTGTCCTTTTATGTTTTATCTCAGGTCGGAAGTCGTAACAGGATTTCTTGTATGCCCATGTCTGTCTCCCGTTCCTAGTAAGCAGTAGCACAGCGCTGATATTGCCTGTAATCCATGGTTTTTTGGTTTGGTCACTGTGGGGATGACATTGTCTATGAACTAATTGATGAAGCCCATGACTGTTGTGGTAAACTCTTCAATGCTATTGGTTGAATCTCGGAACATATCCCAGTCTGTACTAGCAAAACAGTCTTGTAGCCTCATAAAGGTATGCGTTTGGTTAACTTCTCATCATGTAACCCTGAATTCATTATTTAAAATAAATGTATCTGCCTACCTTGTACAGTTTTCTCTCTCTCCAATGTGACAAAGTGGAACATTCCTGAGCATTCACTAGTAGCATCTGAAATAATATTACAAACACCTAAAGCTAGCATATTAAATATATTGTACCTAGATACATATGAATTATACAAGTATTATCCAAAATGTACCTTTACCACAGGCCTACTGTAGTATGTTAATGTAGTCAGTAAATAATATAATAATACCACAAGTATTATGCTACATTAACTACAACACTGGAACAGACAGACAGACAGACAGACAGACAGACAGACAGACAGACAGACAGACAGACAGACAGAGAAAGACAGAGAAAGACAGACAGACAGACAGACAGACAGACAGACAGACAGACAGACAGCACATTAGGCTTAGATGAATAATTTATGTTTGTACTCCCTCCCAGTGAACACTCAGGCACTCTCTACTACAGCACACACACACACACACACACACACACACACACACACACACACACACACACACACACACACACACACACACACACACACACACACACACACACACACACACACACACACACACACACACACACACACACACACACACACACACACACACACACACACACACACACACACGCACACACATCCGTAAACCATCATCTCTCTAAACGAGGCACGAGGCATGGTGAAGACCTTTTCAGAACCATCATCAAATATAACCTACAGTGTCCTGTCTCACCATCATGTACAGTAGAGATGCACCAAGCCTACTGTAGATGGAGAGAAACTGTTTGTTAAGGAGATGCACCAAGCCTACTGTAGATGGAGAGAAACTCCTTGTTAAGGAGATGTGATGTGAACTGATGACACCATGACAGTGGAAGGAGAAGAAGAAAGGGACAGGAAGAGAAAACATATTGATAGGGGAATAGAGAAGAAGACAGGGACATCAGGAGGAGAAAACATATTGATAGAGGAATAGAGAAGAAGACAGGGACATCAGGAGAAAACATATTGATAGAGGAATAGAGAAGAAGACAGGGACATCAGGAGAAAACATATTGATAGGGGAATAGAGAAGAAGACAGGGACATCAGGAGAAAACATATTGATAGAGGAATAGAGAAGAAGACAGGGACAGGAAGAGAAAACATATTGATAGGGGAATAGAGAAGAAGACAGGGACATCAGGAGAAAACATATTGATAGGGGAATAGAGAAGAAGACAGGGACATCAGGAGAAAACATATTGATAGGGGAATAGAGAAGAAGACAGGGACATCAGGAGGAGAAAACATATTGATAGGGGAATAGAGAAGAAGACAGGGACATCAGGAGAAAACATATTGATAGAGGAATAGAGAAGAAGACAGGGACAATTAGGAGAAAACATATTGATAGGGGAATAGAGAAGAAGACAGGGACATCAGGAGAAAACATATTGATAGGGGAATAGAGAAGAAGACAGGGACATCAGGAGAAAACATATTGATAGAGGAATAGAGAAGAAGACAGGGACATCAGGAGAAAACATATTGATAGAGGAATAGAGAAGAAGACAGGGACATCAGGAGAAAACATATTGATAGAGGAATAGAGAAGAAGACAGGGACAATTAGGAGAAAACATATTGATAGGGGAATAGAGAAGAAGATAGGGACATCAGGAGAAAACATATTGATAGGGGAATAGAGAAGAAGACAGGGACATCAGGAGAAAACATATTGATAGGGGGATAGAGAAGAAGACAGGGACATCAGGAGAAAACATGTTGATAGGGGAATAGAGAAGAAGACAGGGACAGGAGGAGAAAACATATTGATAGAGGAATAGAGAAGAAGACAGGGACATCAGGAGAAAACATATTGATAGGGGAATAGAGAAGAAGACAGGGACATCAGGAGAAAACATATTGATAGGGGAATAGAGAAGAAGACAGGGACAGGAGGAGAAAACATATTGATAGGGGAATAGAGAAGAAGACAGGGACATCAGGAGGAGAAAACATATTGATAGGGGAATAGAGAAGAAGACAGGGACATCAGGAGAAAACATATTGATAGAGGAAGAGAGAAGATAACAGGGACAGGAAGAGAAAACATATTGATAGAGGAATAGAGAAGAAGACAGGGACATCAGGAGAAAACATATTGATAGAGGAATAGAGAAGAAGAAAGGGACATCAGGAGAAAACATATTGATAGAGGAATAGAGAAGAAGACAGGGACATCAGGAGAAAACATATTGATAGAGGAATAGAGAAGAAGACAGGGACATCAGGAGAAAACATATTGATAGAGGAATAGAGAAGAAGACAGGGACATCAGGAGAAAACATATTGATAGAGGAATAGAGAAGAAGACAGGGACATCAGGAGAAAACATATTGATAGGGGAATAGAGAAGAAGATAGGGACAGGAAGAGAAAACATATTGATAGAGGAATAGAGAAGAAGACAGGGACATCAGGAGAAAACATATTGATAGGGGAATAGAGAAGAAGACAGGGACATCAGGAGAAAACATATTGATAGGGGAATAGAGAAGAAGACAGGGACATCAGGAGGAGAAAACATATTGATAGGGGAATAGAGAAGAAGACAGGGACATCAGGAGAAAACATATTGATAGAGGAATAGAGAAGAAGACAGGGACAATTAGGAGAAAACATATTGATAGGGGAATAGAGAAGAAGACAGGGACATCAGGAGAAAACATATTGATAGGGGAATAGAGAAGAAGACAGGGACATCAGGAGAAAACATATTGATAGAGGAATAGAGAAGAAGACAGGGACATCAGGAGAAAACATATTGATAGAGGAATAGAGAAGAAGACAGGGACATCAGGAGAAAACATATTGATAGAGGAATAGAGAAGAAGACAGGGACAATTAGGAGAAAACATATTGATAGGGGAATAGAGAAGAAGATAGGGACATCAGGAGAAAACATATTGATAGGGGAATAGAGAAGAAGACAGGGACATCAGGAGAAAACATATTGATAGGGGAATAGAGAAGAAGACAGGGACATCAGGAGAAAACATGTTGATAGGGGAATAGAGAAGAAGACAGGGACAGGAGGAGAAAACATATTGATAGAGGAATAGAGAAGAAGACAGGGACATCAGGAGAAAACATATTGATAGGGGAATAGAGAAGAAGACAGGGACATCAGGAGAAAACATATTGATAGGGGAATAGAGAAGAAGACAGGGACAGGAGGAGAAAACATATTGATAGGGGAATAGAGAAGAAGACAGGGACATCAGGAGGAGAAAACATATTGATAGGGGAATAGAGAAGAAGACAGGGACATCAGGAGAAAACATATTGATAGAGGAAGAGAGAAGATAACAGGGACAGGAAGAGAAAACATATTGATAGAGGAATAGAGAAGAAGACAGGGACATCAGGAGAAAACATATTGATAGAGGAATAGAGAAGAAGACAGGGACATCAGGAGAAAACATATTGATAGAGGAATAGAGAAGAAGACAGGGACATCAGGAGAAAACATATTGATAGGGGAATAGAGAAGAAGATAGGGACAGGAAGAGAAAACATATTGATAGAGGAATAGAGAAGAAGACAGGGACATCAGGAGAAAACATATTGATAGGGGAATAGAGAAGAAGACATGGACAGGAGGAGAAAACATATTGATAGAGGAATAGAGAAGAAGACAGGGACATCAGGAGAAAACATATTGATAGGTGAATAGAGAAGAAGACAGGGACAGGAGGAGAAAACATATTGATAGGGGAATAGAGAAGAAGACAGGGACAGGAGGAGAAAACATATTGATAGAGGAATAGAGAAGAAGACAGGGACATCAGGAGAAAACATATTGATAGGTGAATAGAGAAGAAGACAGGGACAGGAGGAGAAAACATATTGATAGGGGAATAGAGAAGAAGACAGGGACATCAGGAGAAAACATATTGATAGAGGAATAGAGAAGAAGACAGGGACATCAGGAGAAAACATATTGATAGAGGAATAGAGAAGAAGACAGGGACAGGAAGAGAAAACATATTGATAGAGGAATAGAGAAGAAGACAGGGACGTCAGGAGAAAACATATTGATAAAGGAATAGAGAAGAAGACAGGGACATCAGGAGAAAACATATTGATAGGGGAATAGAGAAGAAGACAGGGACATCAGGAGAAAACATACTGATAGAGGAATAGAGAAGAAGACAGGGACAGGAAGAGAAAACATATTGATAGAGGAATAGAGAAGAAGACAGGGACATCAGGAGAAAACATATTGATAGAGGAATAGAGAAGAAGACAGGGACAGGAGGAGAAAACATATTGATAGAGGAATAGAGAAGAAGACAGGGACATCAGGAGAAAACATATTGATAGAGGAATAGAGAAGAAGACAGGGACATCAGGAGAAAACATATTGATAGGGGAATAGAGAAGAAGACAGGGACATCAGGAGAAAACATATTGATAGAGGAATAGAGAAGAAGACAGGGACATCAGGAGAAAACATATTGATAGAGGAATAGAGAAGAAGACATGGACATCAGGAGAAAACATATTGATAGGGGAATAGAGAAGAAGATAGGGACAGGAAGAGAAAACATATTGATAGGGGAATAGAGAAGAAGACAGGGACATCAGGAGAAAACATATTGATAGGGGAATAGAGAAGAAAACAGGGACATCAGGAGAAAACATATTGATAGGGGAATAGAGAAGAAGACAGGGACAGGAGGAGAAAACATATTGATAGAGGAATAGAGAAGAAGACAGGGACATCAGGAGGAGAAAACATATTGATAGAGGAATAGAGAAGAAGACAGGGACATCAGGAGAAAACATATTGATAGGTGAATAGAGAAGAAGACAGGGACAGGAGGAGAAAACATATTGATAGGGGAATAGAGAAGAAGACAGGGACATCAGGAGAAAACATATTGATAGAGGAATAGAGAAGAAGACAGGGACATCAGGAGAAAACATATTGATAGAGGAATAGAGAAGAAGACAGGGACAGGAAGAGAAAACATATTGATAGAGGAATAGAGAAGAAGACAGGGACATCAGGAGAAAACATATTGATAGAGGAATAGAGAAGAAGACAGGGACATCAGGAGAAAACATATTGATAGGGGAATAGAGAAGAAGACAGGGACATCAGGAGAAAACATATTGATAGAGGAATAGAGAAGAAGACAGGGACAGGAAGAGAAAACATATTGATAGAGGAATAGAGAAGAAGACAGGGACATCAGGAGAAATCATATTGATAGAGGAATAGAGAAGAAGACAGGGACAGGAGGAGAAAACATATTGATAGAGGAATAGAGAAGAAGACAGGGACATCAGGAGAAAACATATTGATAGAGGAATAGAGAAGAAGACAGGGACATCAGGAGAAAACATATTGATAGGGGAATAGAGAAGAAGACAGGGACATCAGGAGAAAACATATTGATAGAGGAATAGAGAAGAAGACAGGGACATCAGGAGAAAACATATTGATAGGGGAATAGAGAAGAAGACAGGGACATCAGGAGAAAACATATTGATAGAGGAATAGAGAAGAAGATAGGGACATCAGGAGAAAACATATTGATAGAGGAATAGAGAAGAAGACAGGGACATCAGGAGAAAACATATTGATAGGGGAATAGAGAAGAAGACAGGGACATCAGGAGGAGAAAACATATTGATAGGGGAATAGAGAAGAAGACAGGGACATCAGGAGAAAACATATTGATAGGGGAATAGAGAAGAAGACAGGGACAGGAGGAGAAAACATATTGATAGGGGAATAGAGAAGAAGACAGGGACATCAGGAGAAAACATATTGATAGAGGAATAGAGAAGAAGACAGGGACATCAGGAGAAAACATATTGATAGGGGAATAGAGAAGAAGACAGGGACAGGAGGAGAAAACATATTGATAGGGGAATAGAGAAGAAGACAGGGACATCAGGAGAAAACATATTGATAGAGGAATAGAGAAGAAGACAGGGACAGGAGGAGAAAACATATTGATAGGGGAATAGAGAAGAAGACAGGGACAGGAGGAGAAAACATATTGATAGAGGAATAGAGAAGAAGACAGGGACATCAGGAGAAAACATATTGATAGAGGAATAGAGAAGAAGACAGGGACATCAGGAGAAAACATATTGATAGAGGAATAGAGAAGAAGACAGGGACAGGAAGAGAAAACATATTGATAGGGGAATAGAGAAGAAGACAGGGACAGGAAGAGAAAACATATTGATAGGGGAATAGAGAAGAAGACAGGGACATCAGGAGAAAACATATTGATAGGGGAATAGAGAAGAAGACAGGGACATCAGGAGAAAACATATTGATAGAGGAATAGAGAAGAAGACAGGGACATCAGGAGAAAACATATTGATAGAGGAATAGAGAAGAAGACAGGGACAGGAGGAGAAAACATATTGATAGAGGAATAAAGAAGAAGACAAAGACATCAGGAGAAAACATATTGATAGGGGAATAGAGAAGAAGACAGGGACAGGAAGAGAAAACATATTGATAGAGGAATAGAGAAGAAGACAGGGACATCAGGAGAAAACATATTGATAGGGGAATAGAGAAGAAGACAGGGACAGGAAGAGAAAACATATTGATAGAGGAATAGAGAAGAAGACAGGGACATCAGGAGAAAACATATTGATAGAGGAATAGAGAAGAAGACAGGGACATCAGGAGAAAACATATTGATAGGGGAATAGAGAAGAAGACAGGGACATCAGGAGAAAACATATTGATAGAGGAATAGAGAAGAAGACAGGGACATCAGGAGGAGAAAACATATTGATAGGGGAATAGAGAAGAAGACAGGGACATCAGGAGAAAACATATTGATAGGGGAATAGAGAAGAAGACAGGGACATCAGGAGAAAACATATTGATAGGGGAATAGAGAAGAAGACAGGGACAGGAAGAGAAAACATGTTGATAGGGGAATAGAAAAGAAGACAGGGACATCAGGAGAAAACATATTGATAGAGGAATAGAGAAGAAGACAGGGACAGGAGGAGAAAACATATTGATAGAGGAATAGAGAAGAAGACAGGGACATCAGGAGAAAACATATTGATAGGGGAATAGAGAAGAAGACAGGGACAATTAGGAGAAAACATATTGATAGGGGAATAGAGAAGAAGATAGGGACATCAGGAGGAGAAAACATATTGATAGGGGAATAGAGAAGAAGACAGGGACATCAGGAGAAAACATATTGATAGGGGAATAGAGAAGAAGACAGGGACATCAGGAGAAAACATATTGATAGAGGAATAGAGAAGAAGACAGGGACAGGAGGAGAAAACATATTGATAGAGGAATAGAGAAGAAGACAGGGACATCAGGAGAAAACATATTGATAGGGGAATAGAGAAGAAGACAGGGACAATTAGGAGAAAACATATTGATAGGGGAATAGAGAAGAAGATAGGGACATCAGGAGGAGAAAACATATTGATAGGGGAATAGAGAAGAAGACAGGGACATCAGGAGAAAACATATTGATAGGGGAATAGAGAAGAAGACAGGGACATCAGGAGAAAACATATTGATAGAGGAATAGAGAAGAAGACAGGGACATCAGGAGAAAACATATTGATAGAGGAATAGAGAAGAAGACAGGGACAGGAAGAGAAAACATGTTGTTAGGGGAATAGAAAAGAAGACAGGGACATCAGGAGAAAACATATTGATAGAGGAATAGAGAAGAAGACAGGGACAGGAGGAGAAAACATATTGATAGGGGAATAGAGAAGAAGACAGGGACATCAGGAGAAAACATATTGATAGGGGAATAGAGAAGAAGACAGGGACAGGAAGAGAAAACATATTGATAGAGGAATAGAGAAGAAGACAGGGACAGGAAGAGAAAACATATTGATAGAGGAATAGAGAAGAAGACAGGGACAGGAGGAGAAAACATATTGATAGGGGAATAGAGAAGAAGACAGGGACAGGAAGAGAAAACATATTGATAGGGGAATAGAGAAGAAGACAGGGACATCAGGAGAAAACATATTGATAGGGGAATAGAGAAGAAGACAGGGACAGGAAGAGAAAACATATTGATAGGGGAATAGAGAAGAAGACAGGGACATCAGGAGAAAACATATTGATAGAGGAATAGAGAAGAAGACAGGGACATCAGGAGAAAACATATTGATAGGGGAATAGAGAAGAAGACAGGGACATCAGGAGAAAACATATTGATAGAGGAATAGAGAAGAAGACAGGGACATCAGGAGAAAACATATTGATAGGGGAATAGAGAAGAAGACAGGGACATCAGGAGAAAACATATTGATAGAGGAATAGAGAAGAAGACAGGGACATCAGGAGAAAACATATTGATAGGGGAATAGAGAAGAAGACAGGGACATCAGGAGAAAACATATTGATAGGGGAATAGAGAAGAAGACAGGGACATCAGGAGAAAACATATTGATAGGGGAATAGAGAAGAAGACAGGGACAGGAAGAGAAAACATATTGATAGGGGAATAGAGAAGAAGACAGGGACAGGAGGAGAAAACATATTGATAGAGGAATAGAGAAGAAGACAGGGACATCAGGAGGAGAAAACATATTGATAGAGGAATAGAGAAGAAGACAGGGACATCAGGAGAAAACATATTGATAGGGGAATAGAGAAGAAGACAGGGACATCAGGAGGAGAAAACATATTGATAGCGGAATAGAGAAGAAGACAGGGACATCAGGAGAAAACATATTGATAGAGGAATAGAGAAGAAGACAGGGACATCAGGAGAAAACATATTGATAGAGGAATAGAGAAGAAGACAGGGACATCAGGAGGAGAAAACATATTGATAGAGGAATAGAGAAGAAGACAGGGACATCAGGAGGAGAAAACATATTGATAGGGGAATAGAGAAGAAGACAGGGACATCAGGAGAAAACATATTGATAGAGGAATAGAGAAGAAGACAGGGACATCAGGAGGAGAAAACATATTGATAGGGGAATAGAGAAGAAGACAGGGACATCAGGAGAAAACATATTGATAGAGGAATAGAGAAGAAGACAGGGACATCAGGAGGAGAAAACATATTGATAGGGGAATAGAGAAGAAGACAGGGACATCAGGAGAAAACATATTGATAGAGGAATAGAGAAGAAGACAGGGACATCAGGAGAAAACATATTGATAGAGGAATAGAGAAGAAGACAGGGACATCAGGAGAAAACATATTGATAGAGGAATAGAGAAGAAGACAGGGACAGGAAGAGAAAACATATTGATAGAGGAATAGAGAAGAAGACAGGGACAGGAAGAGAAAACATATTGATAGAGGAATAGAGAAGAAGACAGGGACAGGAAGAGAAAACATATTGATAGAGGAATAGAGAAGAAGACAGGGACATCAGGAGAAAACATATTGATAGAGGAATAGAGAAGAAGACAGGGACATCAGGAGAAAACATATTGATAGAGGAATAGAGAAGAAGACAGGGACAGGAAGAGAAAACATATTGATAGGGGAATAGAGAAGAAGACAGGGACATCAGGAGAAAACATATTGATAGAGGAATAGAGAAGAAGACAGGGACATCAGGAGAAAACATATTGATAGGGGAATAGAGAAGAAGACAGGGACATCAGGAGAAAACATATTGATAGGGGAATAGAGAAGAAGACAGGGACATCAGGAGAAAACATATTGATAGGGGAATAGAGAAGAAGACAGGGACATCAGGAGAAAACATATTGATAGGGGAATAGAGAAGAAGACAGGGACATCAGAGGAGAAAACATATTGATAGGGGAATAGAGAAGAAGACAGGGACATCAGGAGAAAACATATTGATAGGGGAATAGAGAAGAAGACAGGGACATCAGGAGAAAACATATTGATAGGGGAATAGAGAAGAAGACAGGGACATCAGGAGAAAACATATTGATAGGGGAATAGAGAAGAAGACAGGGACATCAGGAGAAAACATATTGATAGGGGAATAGAGAAGAAGACAGGGACATCAGGAGAAAACATATTGATAGAGGAATAGAGAAGAAGACAGGGACATCAGGAGAAAACATATTGATAGGGGAATAGAGAAGAAGACAGGGACATCAGGAGAAAACATATTGATAGAGGAATAGAGAAGAAGACAGGGACAGGAGGAGAAAACATATTGATAGAGGAATAGAGAAGAAGACAGGGACAGGAGGAGAAAACATATTGATAGAGGAATAGAGAAGAAGACAGGGACATCAGGAGAAAACATATTGATAGGGGAATAGAGAAGAAGACAGGGACATCAGGAAGAAACATATTGATAGAGGAATAGAGAAGAAGACAGGGACAGGAAGAGAACACATATTGATAGAGGAATAGAGAAGAAGACAGGGACATCAGGAGAAAACATATTGATAGAGGAATAGAGAAGAAGACAGGGACAGGAAGAGAAAACATATTGATAGAGAAATAGAGAAGAAGACAGGGACATCAGGAGAAAACATATTGATAGAGGAATAGAGAAGAAGACAGGGACAGGAAGAGAAAACATATTGATAGAGGAATAGAGAAGAAGACAGGGACATCAGGAGAAAACATATTGATAGGGGAATAGAGAAGAAGACAGGGACATCAGGAGAAAACATATTGATAGGGGAATAGAGAAGAAGACAGGGACATCAGGAGAAAACATATTGATAGGGGAATAGAGAAGAAGACAGGGACATCAGGAGAAAACATATTGATAGGGGAATAGAGAAGAAGACAGGGACATCAGGAGAAAACATATTGATAGGGGAATAGAGAAGAAGACAGGGACATCAGGAGAAAACATATTGATAGAGGAATAGAGAAGAAGACAGGGACAGGAGGAGAAAACATATTGATAGAGGAATAGAGAAGAAGACAGGGACAGGAAGAGAAAACATATTGATAGAGGAATAGAGAAGAAGACAGGGACATCAGGAGAAAACATATTGATAGAGGAATAGAGAAGAAGACAGGGACATCAGGAGAAAACATATTGATAGAGGAATAGAGAAGAAGACAGGGACATCAGGAGAAAACATATTGATAGGGGAATAGAGAAGAAGACAGGGACATCAGGAGAAAACATATTGATAGAGGAATAGAGAAGAAGACAGGGACAGGAGGAGAAAACATATTGATAGAGGAATAGAGAAGAAGACAGGGACAGGAAGAGAAAACATATTGATAGAGGAATAGAGAAGAAGACAGGGACATCAGGAGAAAACATATTGATAGGGGAATAGAGAAGAAGACAGGGACATCAGGAGAAAACATATTGATAGAGGAATAGAGAAGAAGACAGGGACAGGAAGAGAACACATATTGATAGAGGAATAGAGAAGAAGACAGGGACATCAGGAGAAAACATATTGATAGAGGAATAGAGAAGAAGACAGGGACATCAGGAGAAAACATATTGATAGGGGAATAGAGAAGAAGACAGGGACATCAGGAGAAAACATATTGATAGAGGAATAGAGAAGAAGACAGGGACAGGAGGAGAAAACATATTGATAGAGGAATAGAGAAGAAGACAGGGACAGGAAGAGAAAACATATTGATAGAGGAATAGAGAAGAAGACAGGGACATCAGGAGAAAACATATTGATAGAGGAATAGAGAAGAAGACAGGGACATCAGGAGAAAACATATTGATAGAGGAATAGAGAAGAAGACAGGGACATCAGGAGAAAACATATTGATAGGGGAATAGAGAAGAAGACAGGGACATCAGGAGAAAACATATTGATAGAGGAATAGAGAAGAAGACAGGGACAGGAGGAGAAAACATATTGATAGAGGAATAGAGAAGAAGACAGGGACAGGAAGAGAAAACATATTGATAGAGGAATAGAGAAGAAGACAGGGACATCAGGAGAAAACATATTGATAGGGGAATAGAGAAGAAGACAGGGACATCAGGAGAAAACATATTGATAGAGGAATAGAGAAGAAGACAGGGACAGGAAGAGAACACATATTGATAGAGGAATAGAGAAGAAGACAGGGACATCAGGAGAAAACATATTGATAGAGGAATAGAGAAGAAGACAGGGACATCAGGAGAAAACATATTGATAGAGGAATAGAGAAGAAGACAGGGACAGGAAGAGAAAACATATTGATAGAGGAATAGAGAAGAAGACAGGGACATCAGGAGAAAACATATTGATAGAGGAATAGAGAAGAAGACAGGGACATCAGGAGAAAACATATTGATAGGGGAATAGAGAAGAAGACAGGGACATCAGGAGAAAACATATTGATAGGGGAATAGAGAAGAAGACAGGGACATCAGGAGGAGAAAACATATTGATAGGGGAATAGAGAAGAAGACAGGGACATCAGGAGAAAACATATTGATAGGGGAATAGAGAAGAAGACAGGGACATCAGGAGAAAACATATTGATAGAGGAATAGAGAAGAAGACAGGGACATCAGGAGAAAACATATTGATAGAGGAATAGAGAAGAAGACAGGGACATCAGGAGGAGAAAACATATTGATAGGGGAATAGAGAAGAAGACAGGGACATCAGGAGAAAACATATTGATAGAGGAATAGAGAAGAAGACAGGGACATCAGGAGGAGAAAACATATTGATAGGGGAATAGAGAAGAAGACAGGGACATCAGGAGAAAACATATTGATAGAGGAATAGAGAAGAAGACAGGGACATCAGGAGGAGAAAACATATTGATAGGGGAATAGAGAAGAAGACAGGGACATCAGGAGAAAACATATTGATAGAGGAATAGAGAAGAAGACAGGGACAGGAGGAGAAAACATATTGATAGAGGAATAGAGAAGAAGACAGGGACAGGAAGAGAAAACATATTGATAGAGGAATAGAGAAGAAGACAGGGACATCAGGAGAAAACATATTGATAGGGGAATAGAGAAGAAGACAGGGACATCAGGAGAAAACATATTGATAGAGGAATAGAGAAGAAGACAGGGACAGGAAGAGAAAACATATTGATAGAGGAATAGAGAAGAATACAGGGACATCAGGAGAAAACATATTGATAGAGGAATAGAGAAGAAGACAGGGACATCAGGAGAAAACATATTGATAGAGGAATAGAGAAGAAGACAGGGACAGGAAGAGAAAACATATTGATAGGGGAATAGAGAAGAAGACAGGGACATCAGGAGAAAACATATTGATAGGGGAATAGAGAAGAAGACAGGGACATCAGGAGAAAACATATTGATAGAGGAATAGAGAAGAAGACAGGGACATCAGGAGAAAACATATTGATAGAGGAATAGAGAAAAAGACAGGGACAGGAAGAGAAAACATATTGATAGGGGAATAGAGAAGAAGACAGGGACATCAGGAGAAAACATATTGATAGAGGAATAGAGAAGAAGACAGGGACAGGAGGAGAAAACATTTTGATAGAGGAATAGAGAAGAAGACAGGGACATCAGGAGAAAACATATTGATAGGGGAATAGAGAAGAAGACAGGGACAGGAAGAGAAAACATATTGATAGAGGAATAGAGAAGAAGACAGGGACATCAGGAGAAAACATATTGATAGGGGAATAGAGAAGAAGACAGGGACAGGAAGAGAAAACATATTGATAGAGGAATAGAGAAGAAGACAGGGACATCAGGAGAAAACATATTGATAGGGGAATAGAGAAGAAGACAGGGACATCAGGAGAAAACATATTGATAGAGGAATAGAGAAGAAGACAGGGACAGGAAGAGAAAACATATTGATAGAGGAATAGAGAAGAAGACAGGGACATCAGGAGAAAACATATTGATAGAGGAATAGAGAAGAAGACAGGGACATCAGGAGAAAACATATTGATAGGGGAATAGAGAAGAAGACAGGGACATCAGGAGGAGAAAACATATTGATAGGGGAATAGAGAAGAAGACAGGGACATCAGGAGAAAACATATTGATAGGGGAATAGAGAAGAAGACAGGGACATCAGGAGAAAACATATTGATAGAGGAATAGAGAAGAAGACAGGGACATCAGGAGAAAACATATTGATAGAGGAATAGAGAAGAAGACAGGGACATCAGGAGGAGAAAACATATTGATAGGGGAATAGAGAAGAAGACAGGGACATCAGGAGAAAACATATTGATAGAGGAATAGAGAAGAAGACAGGGACATCAGGAGGAGAAAACATATTGATAGGGGAATAGAGAAGAAGACAGGGACATCAGGAGAAAACATATTGATAGAGGAATAGAGAAGAAGACAGGGACATCAGGAGGAGAAAACATATTGATAGGGGAATAGAGAAGAAGACAGGGACATCAGGAGAAAACATATTGATAGAGGAATAGAGAAGAAGACAGGGACAGGAGGAGAAAACATATTGATAGAGGAATAGAGAAGAAGACAGGGACAGGAAGAGAAAACATATTGATAGAGGAATAGAGAAGAAGACAGGGACATCAGGAGAAAACATATTGATAGGGGAATAGAGAAGAAGACAGGGACATCAGGAGAAAACATATTGATAGAGGAATAGAGAAGAAGACAGGGACAGGAAGAGAAAACATATTGATAGAGGAATAGAGAAGAATACAGGGACATCAGGAGAAAACATATTGATAGAGGAATAGAGAAGAAGACAGGGACATCAGGAGAAAACATATTGATAGAGGAATAGAGAAGAAGACAGGGACAGGAAGAGAAAACATATTGATAGGGGAATAGAGAAGAAGACAGGGACATCAGGAGAAAACATATTGATAGGGGAATAGAGAAGAAGACAGGGACATCAGGAGAAAACATATTGATAGAGGAATAGAGAAGAAGACAGGGACATCAGGAGAAAACATATTGATAGAGGAATAGAGAAAAAGACAGGGACAGGAAGAGAAAACATATTGATAGGGGAATAGAGAAGAAGACAGGGACATCAGGAGAAAACATATTGATAGAGGAATAGAGAAGAAGACAGGGACAGGAGGAGAAAACATTTTGATAGAGGAATAGAGAAGAAGACAGGGACATCAGGAGAAAACATATTGATAGGGGAATAGAGAAGAAGACAGGGACAGGAAGAGAAAACATATTGATAGAGGAATAGAGAAGAAGACAGGGACATCAGGAGAAAACATATTGATAGGGGAATAGAGAAGAAGACAGGGACAGGAAGAGAAAACATATTGATAGAGGAATAGAGAAGAAGACAGGGACATCAGGAGAAAACATATTGATAGGGGAATAGAGAAGAAGACAGGGACATCAGGAGAAAACATATTGATAGAGGAATAGAGAAGAAGACAGGGACAGGAAGAGAAAACATATTGATAGAGGAATAGAGAAGAAGACAGGGACATCAGGAGAAAACATATTGATAGAGGAATAGAGAAGAAGACAGGGACATCAGGAGAAAACATATTGATAGGGGAATAGAGAAGAAGACAGGGACATCAGGAGGAGAAAACATATTGATAGGGGAATAGAGAAGAAGACAGGGACATCAGGAGAAAACATATTGATAGGGGAATAGAGAAGAAGACAGGGACATCAGGAGAAAACATATTGATAGAGGAATAGAGAAGAAGACAGGGACATCAGGAGAAAACATATTGATAGAGGAATAGAGAAGAAGACAGGGACATCAGGAGGAGAAAACATATTGATAGGGGAATAGAGAAGAAGACAGGGACATCAGGAGAAAACATATTGATAGAGGAATAGAGAAGAAGACAGGGACATCAGGAGGAGAAAACATATTGATAGGGGAATAGAGAAGAAGACAGGGACATCAGGAGAAAACATATTGATAGAGGAATAGAGAAGAAGACAGGGACATCAGGAGGAGAAAACATATTGATAGGGGAATAGAGAAGAAGACAGGGACATCAGGAGAAAACATATTGATAGAGGAATAGAGAAGAAGACAGGGACAGGAGGAGAAAACATATTGATAGAGGAATAGAGAAGAAGACAGGGACAGGAAGAGAAAACATATTGATAGAGGAATAGAGAAGAAGACAGGGACATCAGGAGAAAACATATTGATAGGGGAATAGAGAAGAAGACAGGGACATCAGGAGAAAACATATTGATAGAGGAATAGAGAAGAAGACAGGGACAGGAAGAGAAAACATATTGATAGAGGAATAGAGAAGAATACAGGGACATCAGGAGAAAACATATTGATAGAGGAATAGAGAAGAAGACAGGGACATCAGGAGAAAACATATTGATAGAGGAATAGAGAAGAAGACAGGGACAGGAAGAGAAAACATATTGATAGGGGAATAGAGAAGAAGACAGGGACATCAGGAGAAAACATATTGATAGGGGAATAGAGAAGAAGACAGGGACATCAGGAGAAAACATATTGATAGAGGAATAGAGAAGAAGACAGGGACATCAGGAGAAAACATATTGATAGAGGAATAGAGAAAAAGACAGGGACAGGAAGAGAAAACATATTGATAGGGGAATAGAGAAGAAGACAGGGACATCAGGAGAAAACATATTGATAGAGGAATAGAGAAGAAGACAGGGACAGGAGGAGAAAACATTTTGATAGAGGAATAGAGAAGAAGACAGGGACATCAGGAGAAAACATATTGATAGGGGAATAGAGAAGAAGACAGGGACAGGAAGAGAACACATATTGATAGAGGAATAGAGAAGAAGACAGGGACATCAGGAGAAAACATATTGATAGGGGAATAGAGAAGAAGACAGGGACAGGAAGAGAAAACATATTGATAGAGGAATAGAGAAGAAGACAGGGACATCAGGAGAAAACATATTGATAGGGGAATAGAGAAGAAGACAGGGACATCAGGAGAAAACATATTGATAGAGGAATAGAGAAGAAGACAGGGACAGGAAGAGAAAACATATTGATAGAGGAATAGAGAAGAAGACAGGGACATCAGGAGAAAACATATTGATAGAGGAATAGAGAAGAAGACAGGAACATCAGGAGAAAACATATTGATAGGGGAATAGAGAAGAAGACAGGGACATCAGGAGAAAACATATTGATAGGGGAATAGAGAAGAAGACAGGGACATCAGGAGGAGAAAACATATTGATAGGGGAATAGAGAAGAAGACAGGGACATCAGGAGAAAACATATTGATAGGGGAATAGAGAAGAAGACAGGGACATCTGGAGAAAACATATTGATAGAGGAATAGAGAAGAAGACAGGGACATCAGGAGAAAACATATTGATAGAGGAATAGAGAAGAAGACAGGGACATCAGGAGGAGAAAACATATTGATAGGGGAATAGAGAAGAAGACAGGGACATCAGGAGAAAACATATTGATAGGGGAATAGAGAAGAAGACAGGGACATCAGGAGAAAACATATTGATAGAGGAATAGAGAAGAAGACAGGGACAGGAAGAGAAAACATATTGATAGGGGAATAGAGAAGAAGACAGGGACAGGAAGAGAAAACATATTGATAGGGGAATAGAGAAGAAGACAGGGACATCAGGAGAAAACATATTGATAGGGGAATAGAGAAGAAGACAGGGACATCAGGAGAAAACATATTGATAGAGGAATAGAGAAGAAGACAGGGACATCAGGAGAAAACATATTGATAGAGGAATAGAGAAGAAGACAGGGACAGGAAGAGAAAACATATTGATAGGGGAATAGAGAAGAAGACAGGGACATCAGGAGAAAACATATTGATAGAGGAATAGAGAAGAAGACAGGGACAGGAGGAGAAAACATATTGATAGAGGAATAGAGAAGAAGACAGGGACATCAGGAGAAAACATATTGATAGGGGAATAGAGAAGAAGACAGGGACAGGAAGAGAAAACATATTGATAGAGGAATAGAGAAGAAGACAGGGACATCAGGAGAAAACATATTGATAGGGGAATAGAGAAGAAGACAGGGACAGGAAGAGAAAACATATTGATAGAGGAATAGAGAAGAAGACAGGGACATCAGGAGAAAACATATTGATAGAGGAATAGAGAAGAAGACAGGGACATCAGGAGAAAACATATTGATAGGGGAATAGAGAAGAAGACAGGGACATCAGGAGAAAACATATTGATAGGGGAATAGAGAAGAAGACAGGGACAATTAGGAGAAAACATATTGATAGAGGAATAGAGAAGAAGACAGGGACATCAGGAGAAAACATATTGATAGGGGAATAGAGAAGAAGACAGGGACAATTAGGAGAAAACATATTGATAGGGGAATAGAGAAGAAGATAGGGACATCAGGAGGAGAAAACATATTGATAGGGGAATAGAGAAGAAGACAGGGACATCAGGAGAAAACATATTGATAGGGGAATAGAGAAGAAGACAGGGACATCAGGAGAAAACATATTGATAGAGGAATAGAGAAGAAGACAGGGACATCAGGAGAAAACATATTGATAGAGGAATAGAGAAGAAGACAGGGACATCAGGAGAAAACATATTGATAGAGGAATAGAGAAGAAGACAGGGACAGGAAGAGAAAACATATTGATAGGGGAATAGAGAAGAAGACAGGGACATCAGGAGAAAACATATTGATAGAGGAATAGAGAAGAAGACAGGGACATCAGGAGAAAACATATTGATAGGGGAATAGAGAAGAAGACAGGGACAGGAAGAGAAAACATATTGATAGAGGAATAGAGAAGAAGACAGGGACAGGAAGAGAAAACATATTGATAGGGGAATAGAGAAGAAGACAGGGACAGGAGGAGAAAACATATTGATAGGGGAATAGAGAAGAAGACAGGGACAGGAAGAGAAAACATATTGATAGGGGAATAGAGAAGAAGACAGGGACAGGAGGAGAAAACATATTGATAGAGGAATAGAGAAGAAGACAGGGACATCAGGAGAAAACATATTGATAGAGGAATAGAGAAGAAGACAGGGACATCAGGAGGAGAAAACATATTGATAGGGGAATATAGAAGAAGACAGGGACATCAGTAGAAAACATATTGATAGAGGAATAGAGAAGAAGACAGGGACATCAGGAGAAAACATATTGATAGGGGAATAGAGAAGAAGACAGGGACAGGAAGAGAAAACATATTGATAGGGGAATAGAGAAGAAGACAGGGACATCAGGAGAAAACATATTGATAGAGGAATAGAGAAGAAGACAGGGACATCAGGAGAAAACATATTGATAGGGGAATAGAGAAGAAGACAAGGACATCAGGAGAAAACATATTGATAGAGGAATAGAGAAGAAGACAGGGACATCAGGAGAAAACATATTGATAGGGGAATAGAGAAGAAGACAGGGACAGGAAGAGAAAACATATTGATAGGGGAATAGAGAAGAAGACAGGGACAGGAGGAGAAAACATATTGATAGAGGAATAGAGAAGAAGACAGGGACATCAGGAGGAGAAAACATATTGATAGAGGAATAGAGAAGAAGACAGGGACATCAGGAGAAAACATATTGATAGGGGAATAGAGAAGAAGACAGGGACATCAGGAGGAGAAAACATATTGATAGCGGAATAGAGAAGAAGACAGGGACATCAGGAGAAAACATATTGATAGAGGAATAGAGAAGAAGACAGGGACATCAGGAGAAAACATATTGATAGAGGAATAGAGAAGAAGACAGGGACATCAGGAGGAGAAAACATATTGATAGAGGAATAGAGAAGAAGACAGGGACATCAGGAGGAGAAAACATATTGATAGGGGAATAGAGAAGAAGACAGGGACATCAGGAGAAAACATATTGATAGAGGAATAGAGAAGAAGACAGGGACATCAGGAGGAGAAAACATATTGATAGGGGAATAGAGAAGAAGACAGGGACATCAGGAGAAAACATATTGATAGAGGAATAGAGAAGAAGACAGGGACACCAGGAGGAGAAAACATATTGATAGAGGAATAGAGAAGAAGACAGGGACATCAGGAGAAAACATATTGATAGAGGAATAGAGAAGAAGACAGGGACATCAGGAGAAAACATATTGATAGAGGAATAGAGAAGAAGACAGGGACAGGAAGAGAAAACATATTGATAGAGGAATAGAGAAGAAGACAGGGACATCAGGAGAAAACATATTGATAGGGGAATAGAGAAGAAGACAGGGACATCAGGAGAAAACATATTGATAGGGGAATAGAGAAGAAGACAGGGACATCAGGAGAAAACATATTGATAGGGGAATAGAGAAGAAGACAGGGACATCAGGAGAAAACATATTGATAGGGGAATAGAGAAGAAGACAGGGACATCAGGAGAAAACATATTGATAGGGGAATAGAGAAGAAGACAGGGACATCAGGAGAAAACATATTGATAGAGGAATAGAGAAGAAGACAGGGACAATTAGGAGAAAACATATTGATAGGGGAATAGAGAAGAAGACAGGGACATCAGGAGAAAACATATTGATAGGGGAATAGAGAAGAAGACAGGGACATCAGGAGAAAACATTTTGATAGGGGAATAGAGAAGAAGACAGGGACATCAGGAGAAAACATATTGATAGGGGAATAGAGAAGAAGACAGGGACATCAGGAGGAGAAAACATATTGATAGGGGAATAGAGAAGAAGACAGGGACATCAGGAGAAAACATATTGATAGGGGAATAGAGAAGAAGACAGGGACATCAGGAGAAAACATATTGATAGGGGATTAGAGAAGAAGACAGGGACATCAGGAGAAAACATATTGATAGGGGAATAGAGAAGAAGACAGGGACATCAGGAGAAAACATATTGATAGGGGAATAGAGAAGAAGACAGGGACATCAGGAGAAAACATATTGATAGAGGAATAGAGAAGAAGACAGGGACATCAGGAGAAAACATATTGATAGAGGAATAGAGAAGAAGACAGGGACATCAGGAGAAAACATATTGATAGAGGAATAGAGAAGAAGACAGGGACAGGAGGAGAAAACATATTGATAGAGGAATAGAGAAGAAGACAGGGACAGGAAGAGAAAACATATTGATAGAGGAATAGAGAAGAAGACAGGGACATCAGGAGAAAACATATTGATAGGGGAATAGAGAAGAAGACAGGGACATCAGGAGAAAACATATTGATAGAGGAATAGAGAAGAAGACAGGGACAGGAAGAGAAAACATATTGATAGAGGAATAGAGAAGAAGACAGGGACATCAGGAGAAAACATATTGATAGAGGAATAGAGAAGAAGACAGGGACATCAGGAGAAAACATATTGATAGAGGAATAGAGAAGAAGACAGGGACAGGAAGAGAAAACATATTGATAGAGCAATAGAGAAGAAGACAGGGACATCAGGAGAAAACATATTGATAGAGGAATAGAGAAGAAGACAGGGACATCAGGAGAAAACATATTGATAGAGGAATAGAGAAGAAGACAGGGACAGGAAAAGAAAACATATTGATAGGGGAATAGAGAAGAAGACAGGTACATCAGGAGGAGAAAACATATTGATAGGGGAATAGAGAAGAAGACAGGGACATCAGGAGAAAACATATTGATAGAGGAATAGAGAAGAAGACAGGGACAATTAGGAGAAAACATATTGATAGGGGAATAGAGAAGAAGACAGGGACATCAGGAGAAAACATATTGATAGGGGAATAGAGAAGAAGACAGGGACATCAGGAGAAAACATATTGATAGAGGAATAGAGAAGAAGATAGGGACATCAGGAGGAGAAAACATATTGATAGGGGAATAGAGAAGAAGATAGGGACATCAGGAGGAGAAAACATATTGATAGAGGAATAGAGAAGAAGACAGGGACATCAGGAGAAAACATATTGATAGAGGAATAGAGAAGAAGACAGGGACATCAGGAGAAAACATATTGATAGAGGAATAGAGAAGAAGACAGGGACATCAGGAGGAGAAAACATATTGATAGCGGAATAGAGAAGAAGACAGGGACATCAGGAGAAAACATATTGATAGGGGAATAGAGAAGAAGACAGGGACATCAGGAGGAGAAAACATATTGATAGGGGAATAGAGAAGAAGACAGGGACAGGAAGAGAAAACATATTGATAGGGGAATAGAGAAGAAGACAGGGACAGGAGGAGAAAACATATTGATAGAGGAATAGAGAAGAAGACAGGGACAGGAAGAGAAAACATATTGATAGGGGAATAGAGAAGAAGACAGGGACATCAGGAGGAGAAAACATATTGATAGGGGAATAGAGAAGAAGACAGGGACATCAGGAGAAAACATATTGATAGAGGAATAGAGAAGAAGACAGGGACATCAGGAGGAGAAAACATATTGATAGAGGAATAGAGAAGAAGACAGGGACATCAGGAGAAAACATATTGATAGGGGAATAGAGAAGAAGACAGGGACATCAGGAGGAGAAAACATATTGATAGAGGAATAGAGAAGAAGACAGGGACATCAGGAGAAAACATATTGATAGAGGAATAGAGAAGAAGACAGGGACATCAGGAGAAAACATATTGATAGAGGAATAGAGAAGAAGACAGGGACATCAGGAGAAAACATATTGATAGAGGAATAGAGAAGAAGACAGGGACATCAGGAGAAAACATATTGATAGAGGAATGGAGAAGAAGACAGGGACATCAGGAGAAAACATATTGATAGGGGAATAGAGAAGAAGACAGGGACATCAGGAGGAGAAAACATATTGATAGCGGAATAGAGAAGAAGACAGGGACATCAGGAGAAAACATATTGATAGGGGAATAGAGAAGAAGACAGGGACATCAGGAGGAGAAAACATATTGATAGGGGAATAGAGAAGAAGACAGGGACAGGAAGAGAAAACATATTGATAGGGGAATAGAGAAGAAGACAGGGACAGGAGGAGAAAACATATTGATAGAGGAATAGAGAAGAAGACAGGGACAGGAAGAGAAAACATATTGATAGGGGAATAGAGAAGAAGACAGGGACATCAGGAGAAAACATATTGATAGGGGAATAGAGAAGAAGACAGGGACATCAGGAGAAAACATATTGATAGGGGAATAGAGAAGAAGACAGGGACATCAGGAGAAAACATATTGATAGGGGAATAGAGAAGAAGACAGGGACATCAGGAGAAAACATATTGATAGAGGAATAGAGAAGAAGACAGGGACATCAGGAGGAGAAAACATATTGATAGGGGAATAGAGAAGAAGACAGGGACATCAGGAGAAAACATATTGATAGGGGAATAGAGAAGAAGACAGGGACATCAGGAGGAGAAAACATATTGATAGAGGAATAGAGAAGAAGACAGGGACATCAGGAGGAGAAAACATATTGATAGAGGAATAGAGAAGAAGACAGGGACATCAGGAGAAAACATATTGATAGGGGAATAGAGAAGAAGACAGGGACATCAGGAGAAAACATATTGATAGAGGAATAGAGAAGAAGACAGGGACATCAGGAGAAAACATATTGATAGGGGAATAGAGAAGAAGACAGGGACATCAGGAGAAAACATATTGATAGGGGAATAGAGAAGAAGACAGGGACATCAGGAGAAAACATATTGATAGAGGAATAGAGAAGAAGACAGGGACATCAGGAGAAAACATATTGATAGGGGAATAGAGAAGAAGACAGGGACATCAGGAGAAAACATATTGATAGAGGAATAGAGAAGAAGACAGGGACATCAGGAGGAGAAAACACATTGATAGGGGAGTAGAGAAGAAGACAGGGACATCAGGAGAAAACATATTGATAGAGGAATAGAGAAGAAGACAGGGACATCAGGAGAAAACATATTGATAGAGGAATAGAGAAGAAGACAGGGACATCAGGAGAAAACATATTGATAGAGGAATAGAGAAGAAGACAGGGACAGGAAGAGAAAACATATTGATAGGGGAATAGAGAAGAAGACAGGGACATCAGGAGAAAACATATTGATAGAGGAATAGAGAAGAAGACAGGGACAGGAAGAGAAAACATATTGATAGGGGAATAGAGAAGAAGACAGGGACATCAGGAGAAAACATATTGATAGGGGAATAGAGAAGAAGACAGGGACATCAGGAGAAAACATATTGATAGAGGAATAGAGAAGAAGACAGGGACATCAGGAGAAAACATATTGATAGAGGAATAGAGAAGAAGACAGGGACATCAGGAGAAAACATATTGATAGAGGAATAGAGAAGAAGACAGGGACATCAGGAGAAAACATATTGATAGAGGAATAGAGAAGAAGACAGGGACATCAGGAGAAAACATATTGATAGGGGAATAGAGAAGAAGACAGGGACATCAGGAGAAAACATATTGATAGAGGAATAGAGAAGAAGACAGGGACATCAGGAGAAAACATATTGATAGAGGAATGGAGAGGGGAAGCAATGGTGGAGGAGAGACAGTGTCCATATCTCTTTCACACTCTCTGATACTCTCAATTTCCGCTGGACAGGTCCATCTACACACACACACACACACACACACACACACACACACACACACACACACACACACATTACACATAGACAAGTATACTGCATTACACTTGCTGCTGATGGTACTTGGTGTAAACGGTGTGTGTGTGTGTGTGTGTGTGTTTGCGTCTGACTCTTGAGTGATTTATTTTTATCAGTATCTGGCAGTAAAAGACAAATGGCAGAGAGAAAGGGAGAGACAGAGGGACAGAGAGATTAAAAGAGACAGACATTTAAGAAGGGACTAAACCATTTAACAATTTAACCTGGAAGCTCTCTCACTGTCACACTCCACTGACCAGTGATATCACTCTGTCTTGCCCTCTTCACGCATTCTATCCCTCTGTCTCTCTCTCTCTCTCTGTCTGTCTGTCTGTCTCTATCCCTCTGTCTCTCTGTCTCTCTCTCTGTCTCTCTGTCTCTCTGTCTGTCTCTATCCCTCTGTCTCTCTGTCAATTCAATTTCAATTCAAGGGCTTTATTGGCATGGGAAACATGTGTTAACATTGCCAAAGCAAGTGAGGTAGATAATATATAAAGTGAATATATAAAGTGAAATAAACAATAAAAATTAACAGTAAACATTACACATACAGGAGTTTCAAAACAATAAAGACATTACAAATGTCATATTATATATATACAGTGTTTTAACAATGTACAAATGGTTAAAGGACACAAGATAAAATAAATAAGCATAAATATGGGTTGTATTGAGTCTGAGTCTGTACATAGTCAAAGTCACTGAGTCTGTACATAGTCAAAGCTTTCCTTAATTTTGGGTCAGTCACAGTGGTCAGGTATTCTGCCGCTGTGTACTCTCTGTGTAGGGCCAAATAGCATTCTAGTTTGCTCTGTTTTTTTGTTAATTCTTTCCAATGTTTCCAACTTTTTTAACAAATCAAAAACTGAAAAATTGGGCGTACAAAATTATTCATCCCCCTTAAGTTAATACTTTGTAGCGCCACCTTTTGCTGCGATTACAGCTGTAAGTCGCTTGGGGTATGTCTCTATCAGTTTTGCACATTGAGAGACTGAAATCTTTTCCCATTCCTCCTTGCAAAACAGCTCGACTCAGTGAGGTTGGATGGAGAGCATTTGTGAACAGCAGTTTTCAGTTCTTTCCACAGATTCTCGATTGGATTCAGGTCTGGACTTTGACTTGGCCATTCTAACACCTGGATATGTTTATTTTTGAACCATTCCATTGTAGATTTTGCTTTATGTTTTGGATCATTGTCTTGTTGGAAGACAAATCTCCGTCCCAGTCTCAGGTCTTTTGCAGACTCCATCAGGTTTTCTTCCAGAATGGTCCTGTATTTGGCTCCATCCATCTTCCCATCAATTTTAACCATCTTCCCTGTCCCTACTGAAGAAAAGCAGGCCCAAACCATGATGCTGCCACCACCATGTTTGACAGTGGGGATGGTGTGTTCAGGGTGATGAGCTGTGTTGCTTTTACGCCAAACATAACGTCTTGCATTGTTGCCAAAAAGTTCAATTTTGGTTTCATCTGACCAGAGCACCTTCTTCCACATGTTTGGTGTGTCTCCCAGGTGGCTTGAGGCAAACTTTAAACAACACTTTTTATGGATATCTTTAAGAAATGGCTTTCTTCTTGCCACTCTTCCATAAAGGCCAGATTTGTGCAATGGACAGAGTCTCCCACCTCAGCTGTAGATCTCTGCACTTCATCCAGAGTGATCATGGGCCTCTTGGCTGCATCTCTGATCAGTCTTCTCCTTGTATGAGCTGAAAGTTTAGAGGGACGGCCAGGTCTTGGTAGATTTGCAGTGGTCTGATACTCCATCCATTTCAATATTATCGCTTGCACAGTGCTCCTTGGGATGTTTAAAGCTTGGGAAATCTTTTTGTATCCAAATCCGGCTTTAAACTTCTTCACAACAGTATCTCGGACCTGCCTGGTGTGTTCCTTGTTCTTCATGATGCTCTCTGCGCTTTTAACGGACCTCTGAGACTATCACAGTGCAGGTGCATTTATACGGAGACTTGATTACACACAGGTGGATTGTATTTATCATCATTAGTCATTTAGGTCAACATTGGATCATTCAGAGATCCTCACTGAACTTCTGGAGAGAGTTTGCTGCACTGAAAGTAAAGGGGCTGAATAATTTTGCACGCCCAATTCTTCAGTTTTTGATTTGTTAAAAAAGTTTGAAATATCCAATAAATGTCGTTCCACTTCATGATTGTGTCCCACTTGTAGTTGATTCTTCACAAAAAAATACAGTTTTATATCTTTATGTTTGAAGCCTGAAATGTGGCAAAAGGTCGCAAAGTTCAAGGGGGCACGAATACTTTCGCAAGGCACTGTAGTGGGTATCGGCCTAATTCTGCTCTGCATGCATTATTTGGTGTTCTACGTTGTACACGGAGGATATTTTTGCAGAATTCTGCATGCAGAGTCTCAATTTGGTGTTTGTCCCATTTTGTGAAGTCTTGGTTGGTGAGCGGACCCCAGACCTCACAACCATAAAGGGCAATGGGCTCTATGACTGATTCAAGTATTTTTAGCCAAATCCTAATTGGTATGTTGAAATTTATGTTCCTTTTGATGGCATAGAATGCCCTTCTTGCCTTGTCTCTCAGATCGTTCATAGCTTTGTGGAAGTTACCTGTGGCGCTGATGTTTAGGCCAAGGTATGTATAGTTTTTTGTGTGCTCTAGGGCAACAGTGTCTAGATGGAATTTGTATTTGTGGTCCTGGTGACTGGACCTTTTTTGGAACACCATTATTTTGGTCTTACTGAGATTTACCGTCAGGGCCCAGGTCTGACAGAATCTGTGCATAAGATCTAGGTGCTGCTGTAGGCCCTCCTTGGTTGGTGACAGAAGCACCAGATCATCAGC
Source organism: Oncorhynchus clarkii lewisi (assembly GCF_045791955.1). NCBI lineage: Eukaryota > Metazoa > Chordata > Actinopteri > Salmoniformes > Salmonidae > Oncorhynchus > Oncorhynchus clarkii. Next base: position 12,486,950 of record NC_092149.1, on the reverse strand, counting down.
ACACAGCAGACATTTGACTTCGGATTCTAGTAGGGTGAGGCCGGGTGCTGCAGACTTTTCTAGCGCCCGCGCCAATTCGTTGATATATATGTTGAAGAGAGTGGGGCTTAAGCTACATCCCTGTCTAACCCTACGACCCTGTGTGAAGAAATGTGTGTGTTTTTTGCCAATTTTAACCGCACACTTGTTGTTTGTGTACATGGATTTTATAATGTCGTATGTTTTACCCCCAACACCACTTTCCATCAGTTTGTATAGCAGACCCTCATGCCAAATTGAGTCGAAGGCTTTTTTGAAATCAACAAAGCATGAGAAGACTTTGCCTTTGTTTTGGTTTGTTTGGTTGTCAATTAGGGTGTGCAGGGTGAATACATGGTCTGTTGTACGGTAATTTGGTAAAAAGCCAATTTGACATTTGCTCAGTACATTGTTTTTCCACGGTAGTTATTGGGGTCAAATTTGTCTCCACTTTGTGGATTGGGGTGATCAGTCCTTGGTTCCAAATATTGGGGAAGATGCCAGAGCTAAGGATGAGTTTTAGTACTCTCTCTCTCTCTCTCTCTCTCTCTCTCTCTCTCTCTCTCTCTCTCTCTCTCTCTCTCTCTCTCTCACACTCTCTCTCTCTCTCTCTCTCTCTCTCTCTCTCTCTCTCAAATTCAAGCTGCTTTATAGGCATTGTGTCAATACTGCCAAAGCAACCATGTATACAATATACATTGTAATAAAATTATAAAGAATAATAATATCAAATGGTAGTATATAATAATAAAAAAATTAAATACTAAAATAATAACAATAAAATTGTATTCCAAAACTACTACCTTATACACACAAGTGTAAAGGGATAAAGAGTATGTACATAAAGATATATGAATGAGTGATGGTACAGAACGGCATAGGCAAGATGCAGTAGATGGTATCGAGTACAGTATA